>NC_036847.1:15459620-15759620 GCF_002910315.2 Salvelinus sp. IW2-2015
ATATATATATATATATATATATATATATATATATATATATATATATATATATAAAATAGGCCTTAATTTATTTCAAAAACCCTCTCTTTACACATTGGACTCAGGCCAAGTTCCCGCCAGAGGGCGCTATTATGCCTGATGACGTTTGTCCTCTGACGTCCAAACATAATCTGCCCAGCTGCTGATACACTCCAGGGTTGCCCAGCTGCTGATACACTCCAGGGTTGGGGTCAGTTCTGAATAGAGTTGCGAATTGCTCTTGAATTTCAATTCAATTTGAATTGGCCACACCCAACAGAAAGCAGAATTTGAATTGAATTTGAATTAAAGGAAGTATAATTTAATTAAATGAAATTCAAATGATTTATTTATTCTACACATCACTATACAAATGTTTATTTTGACATCATGTATGGCTCCCAATGCCATGTAGCATATGGTTGAAACGTGTCATTTTTAAAACTCATCCTCCTAAAACAATTTTAAATAATTACACGTGTGTTGTCTATAATAATTCATCCTTCCTTTAATGTTTTAAATATCAGAAACATAAATACATTTCTCAGAATGCATTAGCTCAAACACTGCAGTATGAAACGGAACAATCCAATGACAATGTCAATTTCATGACAATGAAAGTCAAACTATTATTTCAAATGGTATGAGTATTCTTTGCATTAATAAGTGGCAGATCCATTTGATAAAATATGTGTCAAATTAATGAGACTTTAATGTCTCAGTTGAATTGGTTTGAATTGCTTTTAATTCAATTCTAGTTCCTTCAATTAAAATGATGCTTCCTGTGGGTTGTGGCCAATTCAAATTCAATTCAAATTCAAGGATTAATTTCAGAAATTCCGAATTGACGCCACCCCTAATACATTCGTGTCCCCCCGTACCACTTCGTAGATCCTTCATTCTGGATGCAACGGTATCGGTTTCCTCTTTAACTAGATTTAATGGCATGCCGACCCTTAAGAGAGTCCACTGTCCCTCCACAGCCTAAGTCCAGACCTCCTGGCCGATACTCCCTGCTCAGGGAACATGCCCTCTCCCTTGGCCTGGGTGTCCAGGTTTTCCACCTGACCTCCACTTTTCCTCCACAGCCCAAGTCCAGACCTCCACACCTTGCCACGCCATCACCCCTCTCCCCGGGCATCACCCACCACCCCGTCCATAGGCATCCCTGTTACATGCAATCCGTTACTACCCAACCCTGGGTATGAGTCTGAAATGGGGAATTGTACGTTTGGGTACACCTTCTTTCCATGGTTATACCTAATGTTCTCCTGTGTCCTTATTTCTCTTGGTTAGCCTACTGTCTGCAAATGCTGTTACATTGTAAATACATAGCAATTAAAAAGACATGTTTCACTTTGCATCAAATTGCTTGATCCTGGGTAGATACATTATAATTACAAGTGTATCCTTTGCAACAGCATCGTAGTAATATAACATTTGATTCAATGATTCCTTTGGGACAGGTTATAACATGGCATGGTGTGCCTTGTTTAAGGGTTGTTACATGGTCCTAGTCTATTAGGATACACATATCAACAACATAGCTAGCTGTTTTTTTTGTTATACTTTCCCTTGTAGTTACATGTAACAATGTCACATTTTGTTTGGAGTTATTAACATGGTAATTCACAGGTGACTTTGAAATGTGTAATTACAATACATAAGTTTGCAAAAACATGAAATAGATCATGAGTAATCACACATGTAGAATACCCTTCAGCAAGTGGACTTGTAATCACACCAGTTAACTGGCCTTCCATAGCTCTTCGGAGACTAAGTCATTGGTACATTTTTATTTATAAGGCCATACTGAGACAGTTCTCATTCGCGTACCTACATTGTCCAGCAGACTAAGGCCAATGATCACCTACAGTGTCTTCAGATAGTATTCATACCCCTTGAATTCCTCCACATTTTGTTATGTTAAAGCCTGAATTCAAAATTGATTAAATATATTTTCTTGTCACCCATCTACGCACAATACCCCATAATGACAGTGAAAACATGTTTTTAGAATTTTTTGCAGTATTACTTTAGTGCCTTGTTGCAAACAGGATGCATGTTTAGGAATATTTTTTTTCTGTACAGGCTTCCTTTTCATTCTGTCAATTAAGTTAGTATTGTGGAGTAACTACAATGTTGATTCAGCCTCATTTCTCTATCACAGCCATTACTGTTTTAAAGTCACCATTGGCCTCATTGTGAAATCCCTGAGCGGATTCCTTCCTCTCTGGCAACTGTATTTATGTAGTGACTTGTGTTGATACACCATCCAAAGTGTAATTAAGAACTTCACCATGGGCCTCCCGAGTGGCGCAGCAGTTTAAGGCAGGGTTTGGCCGGACAGAATGTCCTCGTCTAGCGTCTAGCAATGTCCTCGTCTAGCGATTCCTTGTGGCGGGCCAGGTGCATGCATGATGACTTCGGTCACCTGCTGTACTGTATTTCCTCCGACACATTGGTGCGGCTGGCTTCCGGGTTAAGCAAGCGGTTGTTAAGAAGCAGTGCGGCTTGGGAGTGTCGTGTTTCGGAGGATGCGTGGCTCTTGACCTTCACCTCTTCCGAGTCCGTACAGTTGCAGCGATGGGACAAGACTAACTACCAAAGGGATATTCAATGTCTGCTTTTTATTTGTATTTTTTTAAACTTATCTACCAATAGGTATTGGAAAACCTCCCTGGTATTGTGGTTGAATCGGTGTTTGAAATTCACTGCTCGACTGACCGATCTTACAGATAACTGTATGTGTGAGGTACAGAGATGAGGCAGTCATTCAAAAATCATGTTAAACACTATTATTGCACACAGAGTGAGTCCATGCAACTTATTATGTGACTCGTTAAGCAAATGTTTACTCCTGAACTTATTTATGCTTGCCATAACAAAGGGGTTGAATGCTTATTGACTCAAGACATTATCTTTTCATTTTTTATTAATTAGTAAAAATTCAGAAAAACATAATTAGACTTTGACATTATGAGGTATTGTATGTAGGCCAGTGACAAAACAAATCTCTATTCAATCCATTCTAAATTCAGGCTGTAACACAACAAAATCAGTAAAAAGTCAAGGGGTGCGACTACTTTATGAAAGCACTGTATGCTCACAGAACTACATCTCTTTGATGGTGCCTAAGGCCGGCACAGACCAAGGTGAAAAAAGCGTTCCAGTACCCTGCCCTCTACTTTGAAGGAGCTACAAAAGGACTTAAAATGACAGGAGCTCCTTAACTGATATTAAAGCCAGGGTAAAATCTATGGTGGAAAATGGTTTAGGGGGCTGTCAATGTTTTGACCCCTAGATGAACCACTTCTGCCAAAACTAATGTGCCTGTTCAATGTGTAAACTGACATTTTTAAACTGTAGTGCTTGTGTTTTATGTTGTAAATGTTTGAAACTTTGCTTGCTGATTTTTTTTGTCCAGGTCTCTCTTGCAAAATAGGTTTGTAATCTCAATGAGACTAACCTACCAGGAATTCAGCGGAAAATGTATTTAAACTAAGAAATATGTTCCCAGGTATCCCCACAAATAAAGAGACATATGTAATCGTGTCTCAATGTAATGAAGGTATAAAATGATTGTTATTGTCAAATACAAATCGGATTTGGGCTTACTTGTTGTCAATTTGAATTCGACAAATGATTATAAATTAGGTTTCGGCCCCCTTACCATCCATTCCGACAAAAATTGGTTTGCAGCGGAATCTAGTTGCTTACCCCTGGTGTAAAGTAAAAAGGATAACCCATGCTGACTGGTAAGGCATTCCGGATTAATTCTAGATATGCATTCAGTGATGGGAATTTTTTTTCCCGGAAACATGTACAGTGGGGAGAACAAGTATTTGATACACTGCCGATTTTGCAGGTTTTCCTACTTACAAAGCATGTGGAGGTCTGTAATTTTTATCATAGGTACACTTCAACTGTGAGAGACGGAATCCAGAAAATCACATTGTATGATTTTTAAGTAATTAATTTGCATTTTATTGCATGACATAAGTATTTGATACATCAGAAAAGCAGAACTTAATATTTGGTACAGAAACCTTTGTTTGCAATTACAGAGATCATACGTTCCTGTAGTTCTTGACCAGGTTTGCACTGCAGCAGGGATTTTGGCCCACTCCTCCATACAGACCTTCTCCAGATCCTTCAGTTTCGGGGCTGTCGCTGGGCAATACGGACTTTCAGCTCCCTCCAAGAGTTTCTATTGGGTTCAGGTCTGGAGACTGGCTAGGCCACTCCAGGACCTTGAGATGCTTCTTACGGAGCCACTCCTTAGTTGCCCTGGCTGTGTGTTTCGGGTTGTTGTCATGCTGGAAGACCCAGCCACGACCCATCTTCAATGCTCTTACTGAGGGAAGGAGGTTGTTGGCCAAGATCTCGCGATACATGGCCCATCCATCCTCCCCTCAATACGGTGAAGTCGCCCTGTCCCCTTTGCAGAAAAGCATCCCCAAAGAATGATGTCCACCTCATGCTTCACGGTTGGGATGGTGTTCTTGGGGTTGTCCTCATACTTCTTCTTCCTCCAAACACGGCGAGTGGAGTTTAGACCAAAAAGCTCTATTTTTGTCTCATCAGACCACATGACCTTCTCCCATTCCTCCTCTGGATCATCCAGATGGTCATTGGCAAACTTCAGACAGGCCTGGACATGCGCTGGCTTGAGCAGGGGGACTTTGCGAGCGCTGCAGGATTTTAATCCATGACGGCGTAGTGTGTTACTAATGGTTTTCTTTGAGACTGTGGTCCCAGCTCTCTTCAGGTCATTGACCAGGTCCTGCAGTGTAGTTCTGGGCTGATCCCTCACCTTCCTCATGATCATTGATGCCCCACGAGGTGAGATCTTGCATGGAGCCCCAGACCGAGGGTGATTGACCGTCATCTTGAACTTCTWCCATTTTCTAATAATTGCGCCAACATTTGTTGCCTTCTCACCAAGCTGCTTGCCTATTGTCCTGTAGCCCATCCCAGCCTTGTGCAGGTCTACAATTTTATCCCTTATGTCCTTACACAGCTCTCTGGTCTTGGCCATTGTGGAGAGGTTGGAGTCTGTTTGATTGAGTTTGTGGACAGGTGTCTTTTATACAGGTAACGAGTTCAAACAGGTGAAGTTAATACAGGTAATGAGAGGAGAACAGGAGGGCTTCTTAAAGAAAAACTAACAGGTCCGTGAGAGCCGGAATTCTTACTGGTTGGTAGGTTTTCAAATACTTATGTCATGCAATAAAATGCAAATTAATTACTTAAAAATCATACAATGTGATTTTCTGGATTTTTGTTTTAGATTCCGTCTCTCACAGTTGAAGTGTACCTATGATAAAAATTACAGACCTCTACATGCTTTGTAAGTAGGAAAACCTGCAAAATCGGCAGTGTATCAAATACTTGTTCTCCCCACTGTAAATCATAGAGCTGGTAAATATTTTGCGGGGTACCAGGATATAGTGTTCAGTGATGGGAGACCATTATGTATTGGTCGACCGAGCGAAGAGGCTATGCTGGTACGTGCTGTCACTGTCCATTTCAACTGTTACCACCAATGCAGTTGTGACAAAATTAACCTGTTGCATGGAGAGTGTAGTAAAAATCACCTGGGCACTGAAGAAATCTGATTGGCATGTCCAGATACAGGTCACGTGGCTAGGTATTGGATATAGTAGCACATATGAATGTGGTCCAAATCAGAACTGAAAAGATGTGACTCCATGTGGTTTTTAGCTGTTCACACCATTCTAAAGAAGATTAAACTGTGTCACAGGAGAATTATTTTGTTGTTGAATTGGGTCAATTTTAGCTGCAGTGTAAAGACAGCTTTAGTGTTGTATTGTAAGCAACAAAGGCAAATAATTCACAACAGAGGTTTCTATCATCAACTGTGCTTTAATGTAAAAAGAACAAGAAACAATAGTATTAACTTTTCTAAGTACGACCAGTTAAACAGTGTATTTCTTTTGTTAGTAGCTAAATATTTTCTATTTATATCATGAGTAATATTTGAACTAAAAGCTGCTTGGTTGCATAGTTTAAATGCTTGGCTGATCTTCTCTTGAAGATGACAACTCTTTATTTCCTGTTATAAATTAATCTCAACCAGTTACATGTGTTCCACCTGGCAAGCATGGCTAGTTCCGAGGACCAGAGTCAGAGTAAGTCAAAATTATTTTAAAACATCCGACAAGTAGAAACCATAAAGTAAGTGCATTATCCAGAGGCACATTGCCACAGTGAAATGTGTACTCTGTGTCAGTCTTATCTGAACAAGTGCTGTATACAGTGCCTTCGGAAAGTATTCAGACCCCTTGACTTTTCCACATTTAGTTACAGCCTTATTCTAAAATACATTCAATAGTTTTTTCCCCCTCATCAATCTACACACAATACCCCATAATGACAAGGCAAAAACTGGTTTGAAGAACTGAAATATTACATTTACATAAGTATTCAGACCCTTTACTCAGTCCTTTGTTGAAGCACCTTTGGCAGTGATTACAGCCTCGAGTCTTATTGGGTATGACACTACAAGCTTGGCACACCTGTATTTGGAGAGTTTCTCCTATTCTTCTCTGCAGATCCTCTCAAGCTATGTCAAGTTGGATGGGGAGCATCCTTGCACAGCTATTTTCAGGTCTCTCCAGAGATGTTAGATCTGGTTCAAGTCCGGGCTCTGGCAAGGCCACTCAAGGACATTCAGAGACTTTTCCCAAAGCCACTCCTGTGTTGTCTTGGCTGTGTGCTAAGGGTCATTGTCCTGTTGGAAGGTGAACCTTCGCCCCAGTCTGAGGACCTGAGTGCTCTGGAGCAGGTTTTCATCAAGGATCTCTCTGTACTTTGCTTCGTTCATCTTTGCCTACATCCTGACTAGTCTCCCAGTCTCTGCGGCTGAAAAACATCGCCACAGCATGATGCCGCCACCACCACGCTTCACAGTAGGGGTGGTGCCAGGTTTCCTCCAAACGTGACGCTTGGCATTCTGGCCAAAGAGTTCAATATTGGTTTCATCAGACCAGAGAATCTTTAGGTGCCTTTTGGCAAACTCCAAGAGGGCTGTCATGCGTCTCTACTAAGGAGTAGCTTCCGTCTGACCACTCTACCATAAAGGCCTGCTTGGTAGAGTGCTGCAGAGATGGGAGAAACTTCCAGAAGGACAACCATCTCCACAGAGGAACTCCGGAGCTCTATCAGAGTGACCATTGGGTTCTTGGTCAACTCCCTGACCAAGGCCCTTCTCACACGATTTCTCAGTTTGGCCAGGAGGCCAGCTCAAATTGATAAAAAACTGTTTTTGCTTTGTCATTATGGGGCATTGAGTGTAGATTTATGTCTATTTTAGAATAAGGCTGTAATGTAACAAAATGTGGAAAAAGTCAAGGTGTCTGAATACTTTCCGAAGGCACTGTATATAATAAAGTGCATTTGCATTTGCATTTGAAAACATGCACTCCAATACTAATAGGTGTGCTCTGTTAAAATAAATGTGTATGAATTAATAAAAAACCTGGCTTCCACCACAGTCACAGATAACCATGACGTGTTTCTCTATTAGCTGAGTGCTCCAATAACATGTTATTCATATATACCAGATCTGTCTTTTTCTGAACACTACTGCTGCCTCTCAGTTCTGATGATGTTTTTGACCTCATGGCCAAATTATTTATTGGAACTTATGAGAGCAACCAGTAAATGCTCCTTGTTAAATGAGCTCAAATAAAGTGCACCATGCTATGCTCACACTCCTTGGGCACAGTCAGTTTGTAGCTATGGCAGACCAACTTATAGTTTTGCCCCTCGTTGTTGTCCCAGTGCTCTTTCCCAGACACTTTGTATCGGACAGCAAATTCCAAAGCAGCTCCAGGTAGCAGGAAGGGAGGAACAGGCAGGTGGAAACGAAAGGTGTCACAATTGAGCTGCTCCTGCGTTCCATCCCAGGACTTGCAGGTGGTGGATACCCAGGAGGCCTTGGTTTCTGAGCTGCACCTCCATCCTGTGAAAGAATAGCGCACGCTCACCTCTTTCTCAAAATGGAGGTTGAGGACCTGAGTGATCCCGATGATGCCCAGGTCAAAGCACAAAACCCTCTCCAGACAGACTCTCTGCTGGCGCAGGCGGCTGAAGAATTCAGGTCGATCACCGGGTTGCTGAGGGAACACCGGCTTCAGATACGGCAGCGAGATTTCCAAGTTCTTCCCCCCAGCCAGCTCTGCACCCATCAAAAGCCTGAAGGAGACATGTTGTGGCACAAAGGGATCCTCCCCGGTTTTGAAAACCTTAACGTCCTCTAGGTCCAGGCCCAGACAGTCTACAAAACGCACCCCAACATTACGAGTGTGCCTCTTCCACTCTGTGGAGGAAGATAGAGATCGTGCACGTCTTCGGATAATGGGTTTGGGCATGGGCTCACACGAAAGGCCTCGACTAAACCCCAGTTCCCTGGGTGCAGAGGCTCTTGGGTTGGGTGGGCGGATTGGAACACGCTTCCTTTCCACGTCAGCTTTTGATCTGAGCATTTCATTCAGATTGATAGTGAGGTTGGTTCCGGAGGCATTCTTTGAGGCCTTAGGCAGTTCACTATTACATGAGGGAATTCTCTCCTTCCCAATAGTCCAATCCATGCTGTTAATTAAAGAGGTCCTTCACACCTTATAAAAAAAGGGAAGGAAAAAGTTATGGGTGCATAATCTCAAATCTGGTGAGTTTTGCAATGTAAAAACACATTCAGGGCATTTAATAAATAAAAAATMATCCCGTGTTATCTACATTCTTCACCATATGCTTTTGAACAGTGAAACTTCACATTTAGTCTCTGTGTCAGTATTGTACTGGATAGTACCATGGGAATTTGGTGTCGCGTTGACGTGCTAGTCAGAAATAGGAAACTCTGAAATATCCAACTTGCTAACTGGTTGAATGCGACACGTGTACAACCAGTTATCAAGTGGAAATGTCTGAGTTTCTCATTCCGGCGAGCACGTGAACGCGGCACAAACAGCACACACACTGCTCGCTTTTTATTTTTCAAATTGGCAGGCATTATGCATACTCAATCATGAAAATGATAAAGCAATATATACCCATTTAGCTAAAGAAATTGCAAACATGGTATTGATTTATCATTTGCCCATCTGCACATTTTCTCCGAGATTAAACATTTAATCTCAACACAGTTCTGTTTCCAAAACTAAAACCTGTAATAAACAGAGTGGACTACGTTTTGTAGACTTTACCCTTTGCCAAAGTTTGGGAAAATGTTGTTTAGGAGTGCAAGGGCGAATTGAGTTATTGCACACGCACACTTCACAGAGTAGGTGTTCRCTAACAAAAATACGCAATTATATTCTAGAAAGGTTAGATATAAAACATCTTTGGCTATATGTTTCCAGAGACTTCCAGTCATTGTGCTAACGCTAGTTAGCGATGGCTCGCAAAACTACCTTCAACTTCCCTCAAACTGCATGCAGAGACATTAAAATGGTAGACCTATCCATGAGTTCATCTGACTATAGGTAAGTAGAAAAAGGGCTTAATTGCCAACATTTCACACTATCCCTTTAACTATTAAAATGGGTGGACTAGATGGGCCTACCTAAAGCGCTTTTATTTCTAAATGGCAAAACAGATGTATGAAAATACGCTGAAAGAGAAGGTGACATTATGCACTGCCGCCTCATATTCATCATTTGATCTCAAATCCAAAATGGTAGCATCGACCCATCAAGACAAGATATTAGCTTCACTGTCCAAATACATATTGTATAACATGCACAAAAAAGAGCCAGTGTAAAACAAACAATTAATGGTGTGACTAGTCTGGGCTACAGAACATGTGACTTTATATAGCATAAATACAGTCCCCAAAATTCCTGTGTGTGTGGGGGGAGGGGGGGGGGGGGGGTTGCGTGATTCAGCATTGAAATAGAATGAACAGAATGGACTTCCCCAGTCAAGTCAATGATGTCATAATGGGTGGACTGGCAGCCATAGAGTGGTGAGGAGGAGGAAAGCAACTTCCCCATTCATTTTCTGTATTCACTCAATGTTTTAAGCTTTGTTTTACTATTGACAGTTACAGCTGATTAGTTGATTGTATATCGATTTGCTCTCCTTAAATGTAAGTCATCTGATTTATTAGCTACAGTCTCTGAATTGTTTAATCAAACTTTTCACTGCCAGCTCCTGATATCAGAGCATAAAAACTACAAACTGTCTCCTGAATTAGCCTGTGCACCCATGTAGCAGTGTGATGTTGTTCCCCTAGATTATGCACCAAATTGCACACAAGGACCAATTCAAATAGGGCAGGTCAAGAGGGGATGTTAATAATTTGATAATAATAATAATTCAGTGTATTTTTTATTTAATTACAGCTGCATAGCTAATGTTTTTCTTTGGTGTACAAACACTTTTTCATATCAATATTGTACATACATGTGATTGTAAAAGTTTTGTATATTTTGGTTTGGCCCATCGCGGGTTATCTGTATTTCCGTACCCCTTGTTGTTCTCTTTTGCCTGACCTTCGGCTAGCAAGGTGCCTGAGAGCTGTCTCTTATACACATCTAGATGTGTATAAGAGACAGGAGGAAAGCAACTTCCCCATTCATTTTCTGTATTCACTCAATGTTTTAAGCTTTGTTTTACTATTGACAGTTAGAGCCTGTCTCTTATACACATCTAGATGTGTATAAGAGACAGGTACATATACTGCCTACTAGTGCATGTACAGTGCATTCAGAAAGTATTCAGACCCCTTCACTTTTTCCACGTTACAGCCTTATTCTAAAATGGATTCAATCGTCCCCACCCCCCCCCTCAATCTACACACAATACCATATAATGACAAAATAAACAGCTTTTTTACATTTTTGCACATTTATTAAAAATAAAAGTCAGAAATATCACATTTACATAAGAATTCAGACCCTTTACTCAGTCCTTTGTCGAAGCTCCTTTGGCAGCGATTACAGCCTCAAGTCTTCTTGGGTATGACGCTACAAGCTTGACACACCTGTATTTGGGGATTTCTCAAATTCTTCTCTGCAGATCCTCTCAAGTTCTGTCAGGTTGGATGGTGAGCATCAATGCACAGCTATTTCCAGGTCTCTCCAGAGATGCTCGACTGGGTTCAAGTCCGGGCTCTGGCTGGGCCACTCAAGGACATTCAGAGACTTGTCCCAAAGCCACTCCTGCATTTTATTGGCTGTGTGCTTAGGGTTGTTGTCCTGTTGGAAGGTGAACCTTCGCCCCAGTCTGAGGTCCTGATGCTGCCACCACGCTTCACCGTAGGGATGGTGCCATGTTTCCTCCAGACGTGACGCTTGGCATTCAGGCCAAAGAGTTCAATCTTGTTTTCATTAGACCAAAGAATCTTGTTTTGGAAAACTCCAAGCGGGCTGTCATGTGACTTTTACTGAAGAGGGGATTCCGTCTGGCCACTACCACAAAGGCCTGATTGGCGGAGTGCTGCAGAGATGGTTGTCCTTCAGGAAGGTTCTCCCATCTCCACAGAGGAACTCTGGAGCTCTGTCAGAGTGACCATCGAGTTCTTGGTCATCTCCCTGACCAACGCCCTTGACAGAATCCTGTCTCAGCACTCTACGGACAATTCCTTCGACCTCAAGGCTTGGTTTTTGCTCTGACATGCACTTTCAACTGTGGGACCTTATATAGACAGGTGTGTGCCTTTCCAAATCATGTCCAATCAATTGAATTTACAACAGGTGGACTCCAATCAAGTTGTTGAAACATCTCAAGGAGGATCAATGAATAGAGGATGCACCTGAGCTCAATTTCGAGTCTCAGAGCAAAGGGTCTGAATACTTATGTAAACAACGTATTTATTTTAATACATTTGCACACAAAAGAATTATCCTGTTTTTGCTTTGTCATTATGGGGTATTATTGTGTATAGATTGATGAGGATAAGAAATAAAAGTAATCAATTTTAAAATCAATTTTAGGCTGTAACGTAACAAAATGTGGAAAAAGTAAAGGGGTTTGAATACTTTCCGAATGCACTGTATGGTCAACTTCAGCTAACCATCCTAAAATATAATTTGAAATTAGGCGTTTTTGGTGTAACTGTAATGTTATAGGCCTACTATGTTATTATATTCGGTTCTGTTATGTAAAATGCAAATGAATCATTGTGATCTTGCAAGAGATTGATTCAGCTTTGATCTAACTTTACTAAACAAGCACCATTGTGAGAAGTGATACTTTTCTATTTGTAATAATAAGAAGTGATGAGTATGACTATTGCGTAGGCAACAGATCTTGATGAGATGTCATTTTAAGCGATTGGAGCGCCCTTTGTGGACCTGAAAGGACAGCGCCAGAATCGCGCAATGACGTTAAAGAAGTTGAACCAACTTGTGGTGCTGAAGGATAGCTCTACCATTCGCCCAGTTCAGGAACAAACAACAATCATTTGCAGTAGGCCTACAGCCTAATAGGCCTACGACTACATGGTACATCTATTTGTAGGCTATAGCCTAATGTAAATACAAATAGCTTACTATCATTGCACTGTTTATGAGGATAGCTTTATTGCGAGTAAGCATTTTGTGTAGCTTACACACTGTATCATAAATCAATTTTGATTAGCTTGAACAGATGGATACAATATACCCTACTACAGGATAAAAGAAAACAGGTGAACTATCCATTCATAGAATTTAGTTGCATAGATTAAACATGCTATCAAATCAATTGACCAAGTAGTAAACATAAATCCTTACTACAGGGGCCTCCCAAGTAGCGCAGCGGTCTAAGGCAAGGCGTCACTACAAATCCCAGTTCGATCCCAGACTGTGTCACAACCCGCCATGACCGGGAGTCCCATGGGGCAGCTCACAATTGGCCCAGTGTTGTCCGGTAGCACTACACCCCTGGTCATGACTGGATCTAAATATCTGTCGTAAAACGACAGTGGCGAAGGATATCAATAGTATTTAATGCGGATCAAAGTTCCGTTTTAAGATTCATTGGGGTAAAGTTAACTGGACGCTTCTGACTGATCTTGGAACTGTGACAACGGGCAGCCTCTCCCCGCTTGTTTGATCGGAGACAAAATATCCACAGGGAAGCCTTATCAACCCAACCTTCAGTATGCTATCCTGTATATCAGTTTTTCGCATGAGACAAACGCTTGTACAATATGGCCGAGCCTAACCAAACCACAGACCGAACATTGTCCCACGCAATCAGCTGGCAAATTTGACAAACACTTCCAGCTGATTGCAAGGAAACGTGCTTCGGTTGACTACCTTCGGTTACATTAAGCTATTGTTTACATATTGTTCATCACGCGCATTACATCAGGAGATTGAAAATACAAGTGACAGAACCTACCACCGCAGCAAAAAGTCAGGTAAATTACACTTTCTCCTTCTCCTACTGTCAAAAGAACCAACAGCACTGACAACGGTAAATCTAATTTTATCCAACATTCTGGAACATTCTGGCTTGTAGAGTCTTACATATTTTTTAGGCAGACTTCTTTCAGACTGAATATCCCTGGGTTAACCATGGCAAGAGTCTGATGTTTTGGAAATGTTGTACCCTTTACCTTTTTCAAACGGACTATTGTCACAGATAGAACAATGAGACAGATATTTCACCGGATGTACACATGTGGAGCATCCGCTTGGAATTTCCACTCACTACCAAATATGGAAGTGAGAGGAAGCCTAGTAGCCAGCAGTGGGAGAAGATGGAAGGAGATGGATTTCTCATCGATTAAACATTTGATCTCAATACAGCTTTCTGTTCCCAAAACTAGAATCTGTTTTAAACAGAGTGGATTAAGTATTTTAGACTTTAACATTTGCAAAAATAAAATCGCGTGCAAAGGCGAATTGCGTTATTGCACACGCGCGCTTCACAGATTGTGCGTTCCCTAACGGAAATATGCAGACGTCTGCTAGAACAGGCAAATAGGATCTCGCTGGCTCTGCCCACCTCCTTGCTTGTTCTGCCCACTATGACTCATTTGTTTCTATTGGAAACGAGAGGCTGTGGTCTGTCTTGGTTTAGTTATAAAAATCTTTGCTGTCGTATGTTTTTTAAATCAGACTTTATTAACATAATCTACAAATCACCTTACACCATAATGACTCATTATTATTTGTAGATCAGTCAGTCACACTCTACCCATGATACAACACGGTTTTGTTGCTCTCAAACACAGCCTCGGTCTTTATAGTGCGACTTCACTTTCAGACAGAAAGGAAGACTTGGCGTCTTTCTACAGTCTATGGCGTATCCTCTCGAGTCAGGAAATACATATTATATTCTTATGTTGATCACTTGAAATGGTTGGCTTATTCAATAAAAACGAATGAACAAATCACAACAGCTCACCATTTGTACGAAGTATGTAGTGATTGTCAAGTAGGCTATATTTTGTAGGTTGAAGCCGAAGACTGATCCTCCATTTACTAGCAGCCTATATATTTCGTAGTTGGCCATTCGCGTGCGTGTGATTACGCGGACTCGCACAACATGTGGGTAAATACTCATGTAGCCAACACACAGTAGGCCTATCCCGGATGCAAAACTCACAATGTGTAGATCATCGAAGATGCGCCCACATACTTTAATTTTGCCATGCCAATGACAGACCTGATTTTATCAGGTTGTCTGTCTTACGGGAAATGCAGTGGTTGAGCTCATGATAGTAATATTTGTCAGCGTTTTAGTGTGCATTTAAGTTAACATAAATGTACCTACTGAACCTGAAACACATTTAAACGTCTGTATGGTTAAGGATTAAATACAGAAAACAATACAGCATGTGTGTGTTTAAAGCGTCAGTTGTAATGACATCAATTCCCATAATGCTCTCCTCTGCTAACACAACAGGGCCGCATTCAGCAGAACTAAGCGTTGTGTTGTAAACGGTCCTGTTCTGAACGACCAGTTGAATGTTGTGAATAGGCTATGGTGGCATAGGGGACGATTGTGTGCTGCACGAGTTTTGCGATTTGAAATGGGCAGACACATATTGATCACACCTGTGAAACGGGAGCAAACACACTTCAAATAATGTTGAAGAACGGTGCGCAGCGTTTTGGGGAAACGTGTACGTTATGCAACGTAGCAAATCGTTTAATGAACTGAACGCATCCCAGCAGTGGGCTACCGAACTGTGCCAGACAGGGACCGCAGCAAGTAAACAAACCTATTCGACACATTGATAGCGGAAGCGAATTTAGGATACAGTTGTTATATTGATCGGGGGCTTACGTTAGCTGCCGTACACGACACGGCAGTAAACCCTTGAAAAAACTGGAATATTATTACAGTATTTGTTTTCGCACGGGAATAGACTGCTGATATGCGCATTATGCACTGCATCACTTTCGATAATATGGACGATTTTACCCTCGACATAGAGTACCTCATATGGGATTTAGGTTGGCATCTATAGCTACAGTAGGACATTATTCCGTTGCATTGGACTGAAAGCAGCTGTCCTTGAGCTCCAGGATCATGGGCCCCATTATGCAGGAACGCACTGCCTCCACGGCATTGAAACGCGTTGTTTCCAAAGAGAAGATACGTACGAAAAATTCTGAAAATAACGGACCGATTACGAGGTAATCAATCAAATGTATTATAAAGCCTTTTTCACATCAGTAGTTGTCACAAAGTGCTTATACAGAAACCCATCCTACAACCCCAAAGAGCAAGCAATGCAGATGTAGAAGCACAGTGGCTGGTAGAAACCTAGAGAGGAACCAGGCTCTGAGAGGTGGCAATTCCTCTTCTGGCTGTACGGGTTAATATTATAAGAGTACATGGCCATTAAGGCCAGATCGTTCTTCAAGATATTCAAACGTTCATAGATGACCAGCAGGGTTAAATAATAATCACAGTGGTTATATAGAGCAGTGGTTTCCAAAACTGTAGTAATGTTCGAGTCACTCAAATTTCATATGAATATACARTAGGCGTGGTAAAATGTATAAAATTGCAAGAAAATTAGCTTTAAAAGTATTTTTTTTATCTGCACTTCATGACAAAATGTGTAGAATTACAGGACATAAGCTTTAAACCTGCAAAGTTCTCTATGCCAACAAGAGGGGTGTGAACAGTTTGTGTCATGAACAGTCTTTGTGCCCATAGAAATAGGGAGGAGGGGGGGGGGGTGTATAGAGGGTGCAACAGGTCAGCACCTCAGGAGTAAAAGAGCTAGCTAGCACTTCTTGGGTTGATAATTCATGCATTCCCCACAATTTCCCAATAGTGTGTGATTGCGGCCTGCAATGTGCATGTGGGCATTCCTGCATCTGCAGGCACGCCCCCTCCCAAAGAGCAAGACATCTTCAAGCTTGTGTGACACTTTTGATATTCTGGATTTCCCCTGATTGTCTATGTTATTAAAATCTGGGTCAAATGGGAAATAAAAGTATTATTGGAGTTTTTCAGGGGCGAAGGACACTGTCTACTGGTGTTCTAGCTAGCTACCTATCCTGCCTGCTGTGTACCGCCAGAGTCCTAGCTAGCTAGCATACAGTGTCCTTCGCGCCTGCATGCCGAACACCTGCCCTTGCCGTCGTTAACAGAACTGCGGGAAAACAGTGCCCTGACAGGTGGGGGCGAAGTACACTATACTGCTGTGCTAGTTAGTTACCTATCCCGCCTCTTGCCTACTGTGTACCGCTGGAGTCCTAGCTAGCACCACTTGTCCTTCGGGTAAATCCATATGAATTCAATCACTTTTTGACAGCTTCGCTTTTGATTTAAATAAAACTTTGTATACATGTTTGCCCATGGAAGAAATGGTCAGTAAGTTACTTTTTGGACCTGAATGTCAAATCATTCAGGAGATAGAGGTGCTCGAAGTTGACCCATTTCCCATACCCCACCATACCAAGAGACATTAATGTCTTCATCACTGGAAAATATACAGTAAATGGTTGATATCATTTAAAAGCTTACAAACAGGGTTGTCAAAATGTTATAATTTCATAAATAAATTGAATAAACATTCTAAAAATTGTTGTACCTTTTAATGTAAAAGAAAGAAGAGGAGTAGGTGGCCAGCACGTCGCAATAAACTTTATTGAACTACAAACAGAATGTATGTACAAAAGAGTACATAAAAGGGAGCAGTCAGCATAGTACATCAGGATGCACAACTGCAAAGCATTAATGTGTCGAACACACCGACATCATTGCATTTTGGTACACCAGAATTACATTCATTTCCAATTAAACGTTGCGTTTGCAGCATTGCATTGCAGAGGCAGTTGCAGTGCGTTCGGTGTGGTGCATACGTTGGATTTATCGAACGTTTGCGTCAAACTGTACTGTATGTGTAGACGGCTTGACAGAAATGGTAGCAGAAGGTGAATGTTGAACTTTTGTTGCATACATATCCAGATGATGCTGCGTACTATTTTGCGCAATCGAAGCGTCAGAGTTGCGTGCGGGACGCCTTGATCACACAGATACTGTTGTTGCGCAAAATAGTATGCAGCATAATGTGGATGTGTGCAACAAAAGTTAAACATTCACCTTTGTAAGAAATTGTAATAGATACTGGCAACTTGTTTTAACAACTTCTCAACACAAGCTATACTTGACACAACATGCACCCATCCCCCTCTATACCCCCACACTTCGTACCCTTAATGATAATAACCACAGACCCACACACACTCCCCTCCCCCATGAACAGGCCCCTGCTAAAACAAAACGCACATGCATTCTGCTCGAGGTTGAGACTCTAAGACAAAGAACCATGTTAAGAGCCAATGGAACGTCGACATCAGGCCCGAACAGGACTACCCACGACCCAGATCGACCAATCAGAAGGCCAGACTACCAGATTCAACCTACGTCATTTACTGCATATATAATCTGCACAATATGTTTAGAGCCTCTTTTCCGACGATTCCATATGAGTCAGACAGAACGGGGCCGTGCAGCACGCTTTGCTAAGATATCTTTACATTGAATAAACTGTCTTACTAAATACCGATCCACCCTGTGCAGCGTCTTGACTTGGTCTCATTTCTCTAGTAACGTATCATCAACACCTTCTGCTACCATTTCTGTCAAGCCAGCTACGCATACTGTTTGACGCAATCACAAAATGTGATTGAATTCAAATGGATTTACTCCTTCTCTAACGCCTGCCGAACACCTGCTGCCCTCACCGTGGTTAACATAACTGCGGGAAAACAGTGTGCTAGCTACCTACATATCCCGCATCCTGCTTCCTATGTACCGCCGGTGTCCTAGTTAGCTACCTAGCATCCAGTGTCCTTCGCTAACACTTGTCGAACACCTGCTCTAGCCATCGTTAACATAACTGCAGGAAAGCAATGCCCGACAGGCACTTCTTCTTCTGTGGGGTTTATTGGCGGTTGGCATCCAACGTTATGGTGCATTACATCACCTTACCATCACTACCATCATTACCATCACCTACTGTACTGGCGCGCCACCGCCTCCTGCCTGTATACCGGAGTCGTAGCTTAAAAAGTGGCCAATAGAAGTATAAAGAGGGGTTCCTGCAAATTCAGGAAAGCCCACATGCAGGAACACTCCAAATTGCGTATAGTGCAAAGAGATAATTACAAACTCTCTCCTGTCTCCTCACTCCACTCTCTTGTTTCAACAGTTCAAAGAAAGCTAACAAGGTGAAGAAGGCAGGAGCTCAGCTCAAGAATTCCCTTCCAGGTCAGGATAAGGACACTGTGTCGACAATCCAGAGGGTGAGTGACTGGTGGTGAAATCATCTTGCAGGTCTTGCAGATCATGAGGTCTTGTTATGTGCACAAGTACCATTAATAACCAGACTAGTGTTTGGCAAATAACTTATATGGTACATTTTCTCCTCAGGGCATTCATTCAAAGGGAAGCAGAGTCAAATCTGGCACTACTCGAAACACTAGCAAACTGGCAAGGTAAGTTTATAGGGGAACCCTTTCTTAAAATGACTCAGTCCAGTCAAATCCTTAACACTTTAACTCTCCACAGCCCTCAAGAAGGAGGCTTGAAGTCTAAACCACACACACACTCCTCCACACAGAGGCAGGAGAAGCGAGAGGTTCAGCGAACGTCCCCATGTTGCGGTGAGTTAGATCAGAATCATGGGGTACTGGGCCGAAGTCGGAAAGCTCTCTCTCTGCCCCTCTCCCCTATACCTGGGCTGCGCCAGGGGCCAATGCGGCTTCACACACACACTCAAGTCCCCACCCTGGAGTCTCTCAGGCAGTTTGAGCAGAAGGAAGTCGACTCGGACAGCGCCAGTGACCTGTCAGACTCAGAGAGACTACCTGTACTCCCCTCCCCCTGTACCCCCTGCACCCCACCCCATCTCAACCTCCGTGCTGAAGTGATCAACTCCAGCGACTTCCCCCCAGCCTTCCCAGGACCACACGGGGCCACGAGCGACAACGAGAGCGTCAGCTACAACTACCCTGACTTCCTGCCTCCTCCCTTCAACACCTGGAGCCTACGCCAGCTGGCTGTGTTCCTCCACACGGAGGGCCGAGGCGCACCTCGCCCCAAACCTGTGGGGCCCCTGGAGAAGTACCTGGAGAGGCTGCTGCAGTTGGAGTGGCTCCAGATCCAGACTGTGCAGGCGGAGACCTGCCGACCTGCGGGGGGCCGTCCTAGGGCCCTGGGCTTCCCCTCTGCCACCACCACGAACGCACCTCGGCCCCACACGGCGCCACCCAGCCGCCTCAGCTCCCCCAAAGGCCTGCGGCAGTGTCAGCGCGCCTTCCCGTTTGCCCCTCACAACCCCCCCTCGCTGGCAGCACAGCAGCTCGCCCGCCTCCCTGTCTGCCCCCATTGTCACATCCGCTACCCTCTGTGCAACGGGAGCTGCTCCTCGTACGCCTACCAGCGCCACTCGCGCCTCAGTCCCCTGCTGGAGCGCCGAGCCAGGCCCGGGGTTCCCCCGAAGAGGAGCAGCAGTGAGAGCCGGGTCACTTCCTCTGAGAGTAGGGCTACAGGCTGCAGTGGAGGAGGACAGACTCCAGGTAGCCCCTCGGCAGGAAGAAGCCACGTCAGACACATGCAGGCGGTTGGCAACATCCGCAAACCCGCCCAGGAGCCAGGCACTAACGGTACAGGTCATGCCGGTGTGAAGAAAGGCCGCGCCAGAGCCAATTCGGAAGCCGAGGTGAGGAAGGAGTCCAGTACGGCTAAGGCAGGTGTGGAGAAACACACACACTCTGGAAGTAAACGAGAGTCTAACACGATCAAGAGGGTCGAGAAAGACTGTCAGAGGACAGAAACAGGAAGTCAGGCATCTAAAAGTGGGGTTAAAAGAACAGTAAAAGAGCCACTCTCTCTCTTCAAGGCACCGTTGTCTGCCAAAGCGAATGGAAAAGCAAAGAATGTTCACTTTATTGCAAAGTAACCACATTTCCTGGCTCAGTACAGGAGCTTAAAGTTGTGCTTGATAAAGTTCTATATAATATACAGTGCCTTCAGAAAGTGTTCATATCCTTTTACTTTTTGTCGTGTTACAGCCTGAATTCAAAATGGATTAAATCTCTTTTTTTCTCTCACCCATCTACATAAAATGCCACATAATGACAAAGTGGAAACATGTTTTTCGAAATGTTTGCAAATGTATTGAAAGTTAAATACAGAAACATCTCATTTACGTAAGTATTCACACCCTTGAGTCAATGGGGCTCCCAAGTTGCGCAGCGGTCTAAGGCACTGCATCTCAGTACAAGGGGCGCCACTGCAGTCCCCTGTCATTGTAAATAAGAATTTGTTCTTAACGGCCTAGTTAAATAAAACAAAATACATATTCGAATCACCTTTGGCAGCGATTTACAGCTTTGAGTCTTTCTGGGTAAGTCTCTAAGAGCTTTGCACATCGGGACTGTAGAATATTTGCACATTATAATGAAAAAAAAATCTCTGTGAAGTTGGTTGTTGATCAGTGCTAGACAGCCATTTTCAAGTCTTGCCCTAGATTTTCAAGCCGATTATAAGTCAAAACTGTAACTAGGTCACTTGGGAACATTCAATGTTGTCTTGGTAAGCAACTTTTAGGTTATTGTCATGCTGAAAGGTGAATTTGTCTCCCGGTGTCTGTTGGAAAGCAGACTGAACCAGGTTTTCCTTTTGGATTTTGCCTATGCATAGTATATTCTATTATCCTAAAAAGAACTCCATAGTCCTTGTTGATGACAAGCATTTTTTTTTCTTTTTCTGGTATTTTACCAGGTAAGTTGACTGAGAACACATTCTCATTTACAGCAACAACCTGGGGAATAGTTACAGGGGAGAGGGTTGAATGAGCCAATTGTAAACTGGGGATTATTAGGTGACCGTGATGGTTTGAGGGCCAGATTGGGAATTTAGCCAGGACACCAGGGTTAACACCCCTACTCTAACAATAAGTGCCATGGGAGTGCCTCAGAGAGTCAGGACACCAGTTTAACGTCCCATCCGAAAGACAGCACCCTACAAAGGGCAGTGTCCCCAATCACTGCCCTGGGGTATTGGGATATTTTTTAGACCAGAGGAAAGAGTGCCTCCTACTGGCCCTCCACCACATTTCCAGCAGCATCTGGTATCCCATCCAGCGACTGACCAGGACCAACCCTTCAGAAGCAAGCCAGCAGTGGTATGCAGGGTGGTATGCTGCTGCATACCCATAACATGATGAAACCACCACCATCATGCTTGAAAATATGGAGTGGTATGCAGTGATGTGTTGGATTTTCCCCAAACATAATGCTTTGTATTAAGGATATAAAGTTAATTTCTTTGCCACATTTTTTTTGTTGCAATAGTACTTTAGTGCCTTGTTGCAAACAGGATGCATGTTTTGCAATATTTGTATTCTGTTCAGGTTTCCTTCTTTTCACTCTGTCATTTAGGTTAGTATTGTGGAGTAACTACAATGTTGTTGATCCATCCTCAGTTTTCTCCTATCACAGCCATGAAACTCTGTAACTGTTTTAAAGTCACCATTGGCCCCATTGTGAAATTCCTGAGCGGTTCCCTTCCTCTCTGGCAACTGAGTTAGGAAGGACGCCTGTATCTTTGAAGTGACTACATTGTGACTACACTGTATTGATACACCATCCAAATTGTAATTAATAACTTCACCATGCTCAAAAGGATATTCAATGTCTGCTTTTTAAAATGTGTATCTACCAATAGGTGCCCTTAGCGAGGCATTGGAAAACATCCCTGGTCTTTGTGGTCAAATCTTTGTTTGAAATTCCTGAACTTATTTAGGCTTGCCATAACAAAGGGGTTGAATACTTATTAACTCAAGCTTTTCATCCGTAATTAATTTGTAAAAATGTTCTAAAAACATAATTCCACAGTGAAACAGGCTCTGCCAGTGATACAACATCTAAATTTAATCCATTTTAAATTCAGGCTCTAACACAACAAAATGTGGAAAATGTCAAGGGGTGTGAATACTTTCTGAAGGCTCTTTTTACTGTTTTACTGCTGTTTAAATCACTACGCTAGCTGTTTGCAACTTTCAAAAGGTCAAATAAAATATATATAATCATCTATTTCATGTAGACTTGATTTTAAGTGATACTTTAATAGGTCAAAGAATAAAAACATTGCCAACATGTTGTACTGTAACAATCTTGCACTGTAACAATTTTTGTTTGGGCAATACAAACAAGCCTTTACATGGAGCTTGGACCATGATATCTGATATTATGATCTAATGTGTGGAGCAAATATTCTTTCCAAACATGTTTATTTCAGACTGTAATCAATTAAGGCTTTTAGGCAAACTGAAGACGTTGGCTCAAGGCACTTTGCACTGTACAGACATTTTTGTTAGTACAGGTTATTGATGTTGAAAAGTAGACAACATATAGGCCTATTATTAGTCAACCATTAATTATTTAGTCAGCAAGTAGGCTGATCCACAGAGCCTGAGGTTCACTCAAAATAGCCATCATCATCGGTCTAGTGGAGCTGTTTTTGGTGTTGGAATGTATTTGTTCCTTTATTCTCTCACTATATGTTTTTCTTTGTTGCTTGACCATCATGTATCTTTCTTTGGTGCCTCATTTGTTTCTGTGTCTAAGAGTTAAATTGTTGAATACGGAGAGACACACACTTTGTGATATTGTTGGAATGATGGTTTATTGGTTCAATATGAATGATATACTCTATTCAAGGTATACTTGTGTAAGGGCTTTCTCTTGTTTGAATAGACTTTAATTGACATTGTCTATTACAAGTATAATTTGCATAGGGCTAAGCTCTTTTTTTGTTCAAGAGAGACAGTCTAATGTTTGCTACGAATGTAAATGCGTATTTTTCCAAATTTTGTATACCATAGTTCTATTTATGATAGATATTGTGTTAATCACATTTTGATTCGCATTTGTCATTGACATTTATGTTTACAGTTTTGGGTAGGAAAAATGTTAAGCAAAAAAGCTGAATGTATATTTTTTTGCATAATTTAACAGTTATTCCATTTGTTTACATTAGAACGTCTATCAATGTATTGTACTTTATGTGGAATTTATTCATTGAAGCGCTACATACATGTAATAGTCATACTGTGTTAAATTGCACTTTATTTATTCAATATTAATGTAAAGCCATAGATCAGGGAGTAGAGTTGTCGTAAACATTCTCACACGCACACAGAAAGTGGTGCATATTTTCTCAATGTTGAATGCAGTTGTTTGTAAGGCATAGAAATAAATATGCTTTGCACTGAATCATTGAGTGATATCATTGAGTGAGTGTGACCTTACCATCTATGAGTGAGGTTGTAAGAAAATACATATTTATGAAATATTGATGGAAACTGTATACTGGTGGTGATATGTAGGCTTGTTGGTTTCAATTGGAAAATATTTTTGGGTAGTGTGTCATATCCTCTTCTTCCCTGGAAATGGTTTTAGAAGCTGACGGAGTTGCTTCTTTCTGTCGTTTACACATCCTGTTGTGGGGAAAACAGTTGTCAAAACACAATCTGATATTATGCTCTCTCTAAGGTGAGAAGCAAATGTATTGAAGTGTAAAAATTCATGGTTAAGAGCCAATCATTTTCTATGAGGCTTTTTTGTTTGACTGACTTGAGATGAACTTGAACCCAAGTGTGGTGACTGAGAGTAACAGTTTAAGCCAGACTTACCGAGGTGTGTGTTTGCAGTGAAACAGGCGCTGCCCAGTGTCTCTAGGTTGATATCTTCTCTGTAGACGGGTCCATCGTTCCACATAAGGTCATAGCCACCAACCCTCTTTTCTCTGCCAGTCAATCTAAAGAGAACAACCAAAGAGAGAATATAGATGATAGGAAAAATATCACCAAATCACTTTCCCCTATTAAGTAGTCTCGGGAAGTGCTGTTGCCTTAGGTCTGGGAACAATAGGGGATTTTCTTGGCAACTTCGAAAGGGGAGAAAAAAATCTTCCAGGGAGGGTGCTCTTCAGACAGACAACTCTCCCAACAAATCATACATTTAGGTAGGCTCAGCTTAAAATGCAGGCGGGAATTGTGCCCTTGATATATTATCACCTCGGAAACATGAAAGAGATGGACCCAACGTGAACGCAGATAGCTAGGCTAATTAATTATAGCCACAGCCAGTCAGTGGTGGAAAGCTTGTAACACTAACGTTCGCTGTCATGGCTCATGCAAACTACTAACTTGGAAAATACACATTGAAAATATTCTCTGCCAGCTCCATCTAGCTAGCTACCAATTTTGTGTCCGGTGGGGATGTTTATACCAGGGTACAATCGGAAAAGGCGGTGAAGTAAGAAAGCTGGATTTCCTGCTTTCCTGTCCATTTCCGACTATAGCAACTGGACGTTTGTATCGGTGCAGACATGTATGTTGGAACATTGTTCATGCGAGAGGTACTCCATCTGCACAGGAAGACTACCAATCAAGTCTTTTCATCAGTGGAAAGTAACGAAGGTAGGAAAGGAGCAAGCCAATATTTGGATCCAATTCCATCACTAAAGGCAACCACACTGCGGGTCACTCAGAATGTTGATACTGTATATTTTGAGGCTAGGTCAATATCTAGTGACAATTGCAGTCTGCACTGGAGCTTATAGGGTATGTCAGGTGTAACGCAGTTAATGTTAATACAGAGTAAACATTCTGAGTTGAACCTGTAGTGTGGTTTCCCTTTTAAAAAGGGAAAACTCAAATTCATGCCTACTGGTTTCTCAAATTGGTAAACTCAAATTCAATAAGAAAGAAATTCCAATTGAAATTTCTGTACTTCCTGTATTAACTGAATTGAAATGGAACTGCCCACAACCCTGCCACAAAGGGTCATAATGACGTCTACCCTAATCCAGAGATATTCAGCTCTATCACTAGGGGGCCATTTTGTCTGTGGATTTTTCAGTAGCTGTCCAGTATTTTAGCTGTCCAGATCTTCTAGGAAATATGACCTATACAATATGAGTGAAATAGATTWCCCCCCCCCCCCCCCCTTCTGTGAACCCCTGTCCGAACYGTTTATTTGCTTGTTTAGCCAATGAGACATARCGGCCAAAGTGTGAGAGGTCAACTTTTTGAAACAGTCTGTTTCAGATACAGGTTTGAGGAGGGGTATTACAGTGGTTATTATCTAATTTATGCTTTGGCCACAAAGTAAAGGACTTGTGAGTAAAGGACTTGTGAGTCAACAACATTATTTGGCTATGAGTTCACAGAATGAGCTTTTAAAAATTATATTTTCCCTGGAGTTACTTTAAAACCCAAATAATGTCACAGATTGGCCTGAGAATCTTGATTTCCAAGGTCTAAATCAAAAGCAAAGAAGGAAACCAGTAGGCATGTTGGCCCTGGGTTGAGTATCCTTTCCCCACTCCCTACCTGCCCTCCATGTCCACGATGTGTAAGGTGTCCTCCAGCAGACAACACTTCATGTCGTAATCCTCTTTGCTGCTGGCGGTGAGAGAGGGAGAGGCGTTCACCTCTATCAGCCACCTGTGGAGAGACACAAATTAGGAATTGCGATCCGACTTGAATGTTCGCACCAGTCTCCCATTGACATCAATGAAAGATTAAGTGAAGAGTTGCGCCCGCTTATAATTCTGAATCGGCCCAAAAGAGATTAAGGATGACGGCAATGATCTAACATTAAGATGATCCAAGAATTGTGACAGACCTAGCTACCATTTTACATTGTGGACACACCAACAGATCCACGGACAACGCAATCGCCATTGTACTGTAGACTGCCCCTAAATACCTATGTCAGAATGCTGTTAATTGACTACAGCTCAGCCTTCAACACCATAGTGCCCTCCAAGCGCATCACTAAGCTCAGGGCCCTGGGTCTGAACCGCTCCCCACAGAAATGCGTGCTCAGCCCCCTCCTGTACTCCCTGTTCATCCATGACTGCTTGGCCATGCAGGTCTCCAACTCAATCATCAAGTTTGCTGACGACAACAGTGGTAGACCTGATTACCAACAATGACGAGTCGGCCTACAGGGAGGACGTGGGAGCTCTGGCGGAGTGGTGCCAAGAAAATAACCTCTCCCTCAACAAAACGAAGGAGCTGATCGTGGACTACAGGAGAAAGCAGAGAGACGGGGCTATCCACATCGACGGGGCCACAGTGGAGAGGGTCAAAAGCCTCAAGCCTGGTTCAAATCCAGGCTGTATCACAACCGGCCGTGATTGGGAGTCCCATAGAGCGGTGCACAATTGGACCAGCATCGTCCAGGTTTGGCCGGTGTAGGCCGTCATTGTAAATAAGAATTTGTTCTTAACTGACTTGCCTAGTTAAATAAAGGTTAAATTGAAAAATTAACAAGTGGATTAGTTTGCTCTTCACTCTATGTCAATTAGTAGCCTAGGCCTACTCCCGACCAAAAGACTGACAAGTCTTAACAAATCAATGTGATTTTGTTTCACTGAATCTCCATCTGTATATTTGGTTAATTCTCTGGATGGGCAAATAAGTGGAGGGGGTATCACTCATCTATTTGTTTTCTCATCTACAGTGCATTCAGAAATAATTCACACCCCTTGACTTTTTCCACATTACAGTTGTATTCTAAAATGTATTAAATATTTGTTTTCTCTCATCAATCTACACATAACATCCTATAATGACGAAGGGAAAACAGATTTTTATAAAATGTTGCACATTTATTAAATTTAAAAAACAGATATACCTTATTTACATATGTAGTCAGACCCTGTGCTATGAGACTTGAAATTGAGCTCATGTGCAAACGGTTTCCATTGATCATCCTTGAGATGTTTCTACAACTTGATTGGAGTCCACCTGTGGTAAATTCAATTGATTGGACATGATTTGGAAAGGCACACACCTGTCTATTTAAGGTCCCACAGTTGAAAGTGCATGTCAGAGCAAAAACTAAGCCACGAGGTCGAAGGAATTGTCTGTAGAGCTCCGAGACAGGATTGTGTCGAGGTACAGATCTGGGGAAGGGTACCAGAAAATGTCTGCAGCATTGAAGGTCCCCAAGAACACAGTGGCCTCCATCATTATTAAACTGAAAAAGTTTGGAACCACCAAGACTCTTCCTAGAGCTGGCCGCCCGGCCAAACTGAGCAATCGGAGGAGAAGGGCCTTGGTCAGAGAGG
Organism: Salvelinus sp. IW2-2015; assembly: GCF_002910315.2. NCBI lineage: Eukaryota > Metazoa > Chordata > Actinopteri > Salmoniformes > Salmonidae > Salvelinus > Salvelinus sp. IW2-2015. Next base: position 15,487,221 of record NC_036847.1, read on the forward strand.
TGACCAAGAACCCGATAGTCACTGTGACAGAGCTCCAGAGTTCCTCTGTAGAGATGGGAGAACCTTCCAGAAGGACAACCATCTCTTCAGCACTCCAACAATCAGGCCAGACGAAAGCCACTCATCAGTAAAAGGCACATGACAGCCCGCTTGAAGTTTGTCAAAAGGCACCTAAAGGACTCTCAGACCATGAGAAACAAGATTCTCTGATCTGATAAAACAAAGATTGAACTCTTTGGCCTGAATGTCAAGCGTCACGTCTGGAGGAAACCTGGTACCTATGGAAAAGCATGGTGGTAGCAGCATCATGCTCTGGGGATGTTTTTCAGCCGCAGGCACTGGGAGACTAGTCAGGATCGAGAGAAAGATGAATGGAGCAAAATACAGAGAGATCCTTGATGAAAACCTGCTCCAGAGCGCTCAGGACCTCAGACTGGGGTGAAGGTTCACCTTCCAACAGGACAACGACCCTAAGCACACAGCCAAGACAACGCAGGAGTGGCTTTGGAACAAGTCTCAATGTCCTTGAGTGGCCCAGCCAGAGCCCGGACTTGAACCCGATCGAACATCTCTGGAGACCTGAAAATAACTATGCTGCGACGCTCCCCATCCAACCTGACAGAGCTTGAGGATCTCCAGAGAACAATGGGAAAAACTCAAATACAGGTGTGCCAAGCTTATAGCGTCATACCCATGAAGAATCGAGGCTGTAATCGCTGCCAAAGTACTGAGTAAAGGGTCTGAATACTTATGTAAATGTTATATCAGTTTTTATTTTTAATACATCTGCAAATGTTTTTTGTTTTGTCATTATGGGGTCTTGTGTGTAGATTGATGAGAAAAAAACCGATTGAATCCATTTTAGTATAAGGCTGTAACGTAACAAAATGTGGAAAAAGTTAAGGTGTCTGAAAACTTTCCGAATGCACTGTATATATACTGTGTATATATACAGTACCAGTCAAAAGTTTGGATACATCTACTCAAGACATGGATGTCGATTAAGGCAGCCCACCGTACCTCTCTGATTCAGAGGGGTTGGGTTAAATGCAGAAGACATATTTCAGTTGAAGGCATTTAGTTGTACAACTGACTAGATATCCCTCTCTCCCTTTCATTCAAGGGGTTTTCTTTATTTTTACTATTTTCTACATTGTAGAATAATAGTGAAGACATCAAAACTATGAAATAACACATATGGAATCATGTAGTAACCAAAAAAGTGTTAAACAAATCATAATATATTTTAGATTCTTCAAAGTAGCAACCCTTTGCTTTGATAACAGCTTTGCACACTCTTTGCATTCCCTCAACCAGCTTCATGAGGTTCCTTCCTACATAAATGTCAGATTTATAAAGCAATTCAATGGTTACATACTGGGCTCAGACTGGTTAATGTTTTGCATTAAAAATGCATTCAGTTGGTGGGGAATGAGGAGGGAGGTGTGCGTGTGTCTCACGGTTTGAGGTCCTGATCCAGTAGAATGTCATAGCCATAGAGCTCAAAGCAGTGTTTGTCGTTGATGATTACTTTCTGCACACTCTGCAGGCTACGGACAAATATGTTGTCAACGTCCTTAAACAGAGCCTCTATGGTCTCTGTGCCATGCCTCGCAGTCAGGTATCGCCGAAGCTGCTGCATCTGCCACTTACAGCCCTACACACACGGAAGGGAGAACAGAGAGAGAGATTCATAGCAAAGTAATTTATTCTTAAATTGTGTTTAGCAGTGGTCTTACTAAACATTCGGATTAGATTACCCCCAACATTGTGACTTTTGAAGGAATTCTACACACCTTTTCAGGATCATAATCTGGCGCTGTTTTTTGCACTGCCACATTGGTGAGATGGACATCTTAGGAGAAGCATTAAAGAGACATGTTCTATTTGCCTAGTCCCAGATCTGTTTGTACTCCTGCCAACTCCATTGTTGTCATTGCCAAGCCAAACAATTTCTTAAAAACCTGTTTTTGCTTTGTCATTATGGAGTATTGTGTGTAGATTGATGAGGGGAAAAAATGATTTAATCCATTTTAGAATAAGGCTGTAATGTAACAAAATGTGGAAAAGGTCAAGGGGTCTAAATACTTTTGGAATGCACTATATGACAGGATAATGAGTGACAAGGAGTTGGCATGATGGCACAAACAGACTGGCACTGGAGAAAGAGATGATGGAGAAATAGTAGAACAGAATTTGGGTCAACTGTATTTKAATTCCAGGCAATTCAAAAGACTCAAATTGTTACAGACAATTTATTATTAGGATTCCGGGTTTTAATCCTGAATTGAGTCGAGATGAAATAGAGCCGACCGTTGGGAGTTTGTTTCTTAGGAAAAGACAATTATTATTATTTGGCTGCAGAACAGTCGACTACTGTGTGCAGATAACTGTTCTTAGACAATAACTCAGCTCACATTCAAGGCTGTAATGAGGTAAGGAGAAGGATACACTGGTCATCAATGCTGGTGAGAGAGAATCGGGTGCTGGAGAATCGAGCAAAACCATCTCGATATAACCATGCCTTCAGTGGGATATACTAAGACACACACACAAATGAATTCTAGTTAACAGTGTTAAATGTACATATTTTACAGCATGTGTTGCTTACTTCATCAGTTGACGTGTGTCAAGCCCGTATGAGTGAAGTGCTTAAATCCAATGATCTACCAAAATAGTTTTAGATTTGATTACTTTGATTTTGATTAATTTAGTGATTGAGAAGACCTAAACTTACTGATGTAACCAATACATAAACCCTCAAGTCAAATTTTCTTCCTATGTAAGGAAGGGTCATAAAAAGAGAAAGTTAGAGAAGAGCAATACAGAAATATCAAAATAATCCATTGTGTAATAATTTATTCCAAACTTAGACCTATTATCAAACTTAAGTTTAATGCACCACTGATAAGGTAGGGATTTTCTACGTAGCGCTGTGCAACGTAGCTCTCCACTTGAGTCTCATCTCTCTGCTCCTCTGAGCGACTCCCATCCTGTACAAACACAAACATACAGTGTCAGTGTGTGTTTGTCTGTCATTTTTTATTTATTTTTATAAACATGAACATAAACCATGTAAAAGTTAAGGGCAACAACCTATAAGACATCTACATTGCACAACAATCATATAATGTCATGTTTCAATTTATTATATTACCGCATGGTGTTACCTTTTTCCAGTCCATGATGTCTTTCAGTTTTTGAAATAGGAAAATGCCCTTCCCCTGAGATCTTGCAACCTGAACAAAGATTGATAGAGGGAGATGAACTTCATAACTATAGTATAAAGATACAAATGTATTATGTTAGTGCATAATGTAAAAGCAAAAGTTTTGTTTTGTCTACTCTTCTTATTACTGATGGCAACCTAATGCTAAACTAAGCTTGTGTGAATTGTCACGTTCACTGTTGAAAATAATGTATTTGTAGACTTATAGATTTAGTGCACAGGTATGTTCTGGTTGTATGATTGTTCTGTGTTTTTTTTAAACTGGAGCTGCCTTGTTTGCCACATCTCCCTTGGAAAATATATGTTTTTGTATCTTTGATGGGAATGGATTAATTAAAGGTTCGATAGGCCTATATTAAACAATAAAACAAATCTGCAGGTCCTCTCACCGGTTTCATGATCCAGGTGCTGCCCGGGCTCCGTTTGAACTCTTCCACAAAGAGGTGGTATTCACTGGGTAGTTCAAAGGTTCGGGGGAAAAAGTCACATTTGGACGCTTCAATGCGGCCAGCTTCCCTCTCAAGGGTTTTGCGGTACCTCTTCAGGTTTTTCACCATTAGGTTCTTGCGCGTCAGCTGCATCATAAATCAAATTAAGATTATGATACAGTACAAACATAAGTGTTATGTTATGAGGGGCAATCTGCAATTGGTACATACATTTTTTGACTCTTAAATTAATGATAGCCTATATACACATTGATTCTTTAAGAAATGCCTTATGATCTTACTTAAACTAATAATGTATATTTTTGATCTCAGGGATGGATGGTCAGTCCTTTCATCCATAAGTCTATCTAACTATGAATTTGAGAGTGGTTGCATTTCTCCAGCCCATTCCTCAGCTGTTTACCAAAACAGTGTGGGGTGACCGCTTTGTTGTTTGAACTGCAGATTGCCTTTATAATACACATGACTATAAATAAGAGCGCCACATGGGAAAATATGTTACAATGACACCTGCTGTCCATATATGGTAACAGCTATTTTTACAATACATGGTAKCACTATTGTAGGGATCCTCGTGCATCATAAAAGCCTTCATAACAGCTAAGACATTATAATGTCCCCCATAGGCAGTGATAAACATGAACCTTATGGACACCGGCAAAATATTCTATGAGGCTAGTTAGGCTACAGTCAGGCAAATCTGTTGTCATGTGCAGTAGTTGACATAGAAGCACATGACAACAGATTTGCCTGTCATCTAACAAGAATAGATATGACGGCTGTTATAGCCTAATGTCTTTTGTAGGCTAGTGTTGTAAAGGCTTTATGAATACATAGATAGGGGGGCCCCACAGTAAGTGTTACTGACTAATCTGTAATGGTACTGACTGACCTCATAATGATTGCGGAAATGGCATATCCTCACGTGTTCTTCCATGTAGGAGTGATCGAAATTCTCCCTCAGCCACCCAACATCACACCAGTTAAAATCCCATTCTCCATCACTGCGCTCACAGATAAAAAAAAGAAGTTTTTTTAAACATGGGCATTTGACATCTTGTAATGTAGGCTAAGTCACTCAGGATACAATATGCTAATTAAAATGCTCACATGCACTCACACATACATAGATACACACACTCTGGATACAATATGCTACAAAGCCTAATCAAAATTCAATGTAGTGGATGCACGCACGCACACACACACATTATGGCTACATCATTAGGTCTAGCCTACACAACTCACTCTTTGACCTCCATCCAGCCTGGTCTTTGTCGCAAGACATCTTGAATGGTGTTTGTTAGGCCACATTTGTAACGTACACAACTTCTTCCATCCCTATGGAGTCAACAAGTGGTTTGTTAGTATCTTCCATTGCCAGGCTATGTCACAAACTTCAGCCATCCAACATCACACCAAATACAATCCCATTTGCCATTACTGTGATCACATATCACAAATCATGTGCATTTTACTTCTTGTCATGTAAGTAAGTCCGTCTACACTAAGAAAAAAAAGTTATATCTAGAACCTAAATGGGTTCTTCGGCTGTCCCCATTGGAGGACACTTTGAAGAACACTCATTTGGTTACATGTAAAACCTTTTATTCTTAAAGTGTGTACACACAATATAGCTAGTAAAATGCAAATAAACAAAACACACACAGCTAACAGCATTAGCCTACAGTGGCTATCATCAATTAACTAGCTGGGTGTCAAAATGAATGCCAAATTGTCTATGTACTGTCAGATGTTTCCAATCATGCTAGTGCGTAACGTTAACTAGCTAACGTTAGCTGGTTAACAACCATATTTGCAGAACAACTCACCCCTCTCTTCTTTTTTGATAACCATAAGGACCCTTGTATCCAGCAGTCTGGTGAAACAATTAATGATTTAAGCTAGCTAGCCATTCACAATTGCCTGAACAAGTGATAGGCTAATAAGTTAGCTAGCTAGACATTTAACGTTAGTTGATTATCTTCGCTAACGTTCACAAAAGAGACAAAGCTAAATATATATTTTCGGACACAATGAAGTCGTGACCAGACCAGCCTAGGCAGCTGATAATCGGCGCTAAATCTGCTCTAGAGCCCACTATCGGCTGCCTAGAAGAACCAGAGCCTTCAGCTTCACCAATATCAGAACCACAGGTCAAAATGCGCTAACAGTAACGTTAACGTTGCTAAAGTTGGCTAAACAGAGCATGCATAGATTTTAATTTGAAGGGCTTTCCTACCTTATTCTTTGACATGTTTTCGTGGTAGCATTCGCCACATCTGTTTACCAGGGTCAGCTAAAAGGTTAATTAGCTAAATGTTTAGCTAGCTAGCATTAACGTCAGCTAGCTGTCGAGTAGTTTGACCAGAGATACTAGAAAGGAGTAGCTAGCTAGCTAGTATCTACCTGGTTTGACAACACATGTTGTCATGGCAACCTCATGAATGAAAAAAATGTATTTATAATCATGATTTACAATGAATTACACACACACACACACACACACACACACAATCTTTGAACATTTATTTACATTTATTTTCATATTTCCCAAATCATAGGAAGAGAGAAAAAGCGTACAGCACTGGTAGACCCCCTTTTCAGTCAGTACAAGACACACTGACGTCACGCACAGACGCGCTTGTCTTTTGGATGCGCAACTAATGCAGCCTTCAAACCAACTGGAAGCTCGGAAACCTCCAACTTCAGTGCGTTCAAGACAATTGGGAACTAGGAAAAAACAAGCTCCGACTGGGAAAATCAGTTTTCAACGGTCATCTAACTCGGGAATTCAAGTCGGGAACTTGGGCCTCTTTCTAGAGCTCCGACTTTACGACTTTAAGATTACTGACGTCATTTTACCTCGTTATTTCCCCAAGTTCTCAGTTGTCTTGAATGCACCATGAGAAAGCCATCATRGTCATCTGCGCCCATTCAACATAGCCTAGATTTACGTTTTTATTACTTCTAAACAAACTAACCTRTTAAGGTTCTCATACGCATTTAATTACGTTTTGATTATTGCTTTAACAGTCGCTAAGACTATATTTGGTTGTGATTTTTGCAAAAATAACTATTTTGGATGCAGCAGTTGTTAGCTAGAATGCTAACGCTCATTGACATAGGCTGTAGCAAAAGCAAGCCAAAGAGCCAATTTACTACAGCTAGAACAACGAGCCAGATATTTCACCTGATGTATAAATGTGAAGCATCCGCTTGGCGTGTCCACTCAGTACCATATATGGTGATGAGAGGAAGCCCAGGGGCCGGCAGTGAGAGAAGATGGAGCGAGATGGATTTTGGGCGACATTCTGCTCATTTTTTCATCTATGAAACATTTAATATCTATACAGTTTTCTGTTTCRAAAACTACAKTCTGTAACAAACAGAGTGGACGGAGTTTCTAAAAAATTGCGTTGTTTAGGAGTGCACACGCGCACTTCACAGAACTAGGGTTCGCTAACGAATTGTTTTAAATAAATGCTATAACGCGCCAATAGGATCTCACTAGCTCGTGCTTGGCTCTGCCCACCGAGTTTTCTGCACGCTATGATTAATTTGCTTCCATTGGAACGACATGCTCTGGTCTATCTTGGTTTATTAATAAAAATATTAGATTGTACTGGTTGACGTTGAAGTGTTTCTAAAAATAAGTATAATTACAGAAAATACAAGCAGATAGAAAAACTCTGTCATAAAAAAACGAATACATTCATCAGTAATAATGTCCTCAATTCGATTTCTGAATAGTAATAATAGCCATCCCTGAGACCGGGTGTTGTAACGCATAAGACTAAAGTTTAGTAATGATGCTAGGTAAAGTGGGAGTTTTTGTAAAAGAGCTTTATACATGAAAACATAGCAATGTATCACCCTACGTGACATCAAAGAGGGCCAACTAACTTTCTGGTAGAGAATGCAGGGATGAGTACTAAAACTGTCGCCAGTAATAAAGTGCAGTGTGCTATGTTAAACTGCATCTAACGGCTTTAATGAAGTGGTAAGTGCGTTAATATAGCCTGGTCTAGGTCAATTGAGGAAAGCTTCTGAATTAGCAGTGAGTGATCAACAGTATTGAAGGCCTTTGACAGGTTAATGAAGAGGGCAGCACAATGTTGCCTTTTATCCACATAATTTATAACTAGGGATGCAGCAGAGATACTGATGTGACCTGGTCTAAAACCTGACTGATGTACATTTAGAATACATTTCAAAGATAAGAAAGGTTTCAGCTGAGAATTAATCAASGATTCAAATATTTTAGCTAGGCAAGAAAGTTTAGAAATAGGGTGATAATTAGTTAGGTCACAGCGGTAACCACCTTTGTGAGGGGGGAGTATATGTGTCGGGGGAGTGTGAAGGYGGACGTCAGTAAAAAAAAATATATGGTTTAAGGATTCAGCAATCAGGGGGGCAGAGAGCTGCAGCAAAAAATTGATCAATCATATCAACCCCAGGGGATTTCTTTTCTCTGAATTGTTTAAAAGAGGCATGTTTATCTGCCAGAGGAATAAATATGGATGATACATTTTCTTGAGCCAACTCAGGGTCAGGAATACAGGAGACTAGATGTATGACTAAATCAGAGTAGAACATGTAATGTGAAAACCCTTGAGGAGAAAACTTTCAAAAATGTGTCTTCTTAATTAAACAAGGATTAGAATTTAGCTGTTTGGTATCTCTAACACATACTATGGGACCATGATCACTGAGATCATATGCAAACAACTTCACTAGACACATTTTTATGGGGGTTATTAGTAAGAATTCAATCAATGAGGAGTTAACAGCATTTTCCCCATTTAGCCGTGGGGGTTTTGAGATCAATTGAGTCAGACTAAAATCAATGCATTTACTCTTAAATTGATTGAGGTTGGGGATAGCCAATCCAGATTCAAATCCTAAAAAATTACCAACTCAGAGGAAAGAAAATGTGTTAAACACTTAGATGTAGCACCAACAGCATCTACCTTGGCAGTAGTCTGGTTTATGGACACATCTACAACCAGGAGCTCAAATTTCTTGGGAACAGAAATATTTAAAGAACAGGGCGCCATGAGATTTTACATTTTAAATATTGATTTTACATATATGGCCACAACTCCCCCTTTCTGTAATACTGTATGTCAAATCTAAATACATTATAATCATTTACTTCAATGTCTTTATCAAAGACAGAACCATTTAACCATGTTTCTGAGAGAACCAGAATGTCAGGACACAAGTCCTGTACCCAAATGTAAATTGTGTCAATTTTTTAAATCATACTTTGCACATTTAGGTGCATTAGCCCAAGCCTCCTACGTGACTTAAAGTCKGAGGGGGTATTCAGCTCATTCCCATAAGAGCTAACAGGCATAGAGTCATCTGCAGCTATTTGTTGAGTGAGCTGAGACTTTGCCACGGTCCCTGGCCAACCATGTAAGAGCAGAGCAGACTGAGCATTCGACAGACCTCCCTAAAGTCGCTGGATGCAGGGGCTGGGGCGGGAACTGGGTGAGCAGTGTTGGCAGAGATCAGTCCGGCCGGATGAAGCTCCCACCAAAGGAGTGAAGCTGTTGCAGGAGACCGGAGTGGCTGCCAATGCTCCATTCTGGGTGTGCACAGGAGGCCTTGGTGTGGCTCTAGTTGCAGGGTTTGGGCCACCATGGGTGTCCCAGAACCCTTTTGGGTTCCATGCAGAACCCTTTCGACAGAGGGTTCTACACTGAACCCAAAAGTGTTCTACCTGGAACCAAAAAGGGTTCTCCTATGAGGACAGCCAAAGAATCCTTTTGGAACCCTTTTGTCTGAGAGTGTAGTGTCCATACATAAAAAATGCATGTGGATTTTCAGTAACTGACAGCTACAGATGACATRTGCAGGAACATTGGCAAGCACAGACCACAGTATTGTTATTTCTTGCCTTGCTCACATATCTGAGCTAGTTGGAGCAAATTAACAGGAGTAGACCCCCAGACCCCATAGCTCAGCACATTGGAGAATATCCTGGGTCATTTGTTAGAGGGGAGGAGTGACTGTTGATGTAGCAGACTGGATTTTTTTTTAGTGTTCATACTAAAGCCTATAGGAGGATAAAGAAAAATACTTATTAGCTTTATAGGGAAGATTTATTAGTCGATTTTAATAGGCCCCATGGTCAGTTTTTTTTTCTCAAAACCTTTATTCTATCACAAATCGCAAGTAAGCAGGATTTTTACACAACTTCACATTTATTCAGTTGTAGCCTATAGCCTACATTTTGGGAGATTTTACTAAATATGATAGCCTGTAGGCTTGACTACAATCCCTCAAGTGGTGTCCAAGCAGGGCCGGCAGTTTTAAAGGCCCAGTGTAGTCAAAAACGTGATTTTTCTATGTTTTATATATATTTCCACACTATGAGTTTGGAATAATATTGTGACATTGTGAACATGATGATAATGCTCTTTTAGTGTAAAAGACCACCTGACATTTCAGCCTGTTTTGGTGGGATGGAGTTTTGGCCTTCCATGGTGACATTACCATGCTGTAAATTAAATGTGTTAATTAAGTGATAATTCCCTCGAAGCCGGTGTTTAGGATATATTGGCATGGTTCATCTTGGGCCGGCAAACCGTGCCAATATATCCTCCAAACACCGGCTTCGAGGGCATTAACAGTTTTATACAAAGGGTTACCAACATATTCAAATAATGATTTAAATATTTTTATTAAAAACATTATTTTCATTAATTTATTCATACTATTTCATCCTTCCACAAGATATAGTCCTGAAACAAATCTAGGGTTGCTACCCAAGCCGGCTGGTTGTTCGTTCTATCGGTTCGGTTGCTAGAGATCCGACCCAGACGTTCAGTCTTTTTGTTCTGTATCTATAGACGTGATCCAGTCATTCATTCTAAATGTTCTATTGCCATACTGGCTGGCAATGTTCTTATGCATTGCTTTCTAGGTAGCCAACTACAGCTAATTTACAGTCACTACTTTGCAGCCAGAAGAGCAGCAAAATAGCTGCATTTGCATTTGTTTAAGCTGTTTTCTAGAGACAATTATTTGGAGACATCCATAACAATGAGCTAATGAGGCGTGATTTTGCCTGGCATAGAAAATGTGCATCACACGTCAGGATACTGTTGTTCAGAGGAGCTAGCCAACAACACAGCTAACACAATCACTTTAAACTGAAGCTGGAAAGACTGAAAACCTGCTGTACTTCGTTTCGTTTTACCTTTTTTCAATTGACATTTCTTTATATACAGTTGAAGTCGGAAGTTTACATACACCTTAGCCAAATACATTTAAACTCAGTTTTTCACAATTCCTGACATTTAATACTAGTAAAAATTCCCTGTCTTAGGTCAGTTAGGATCACCACTTTATTTTAAGAATGTGAAATGTCAGAATAATAGTAGAGAGAATTATTTATTTCAGCTTTTATTTCTTTCATCACATTCCCAGTGGGTCAGAAGTTTACACTACACTCAATTAGTATTTGGTAGCATTGCCTTTAAATTGTTTAACTTGGGTCAAACATTTCAGGTAGCCTTCCACAAGCTTCCAACAATAAGTTGGGTGAATTTTGGCCAATTCCTCCTGACAGAGCTGGTGTAACTGTGTCAGGTTTGTAGGCATCCTTGCTCACACACGCTTTTTCAGTTCTGCCCACAAATTTCCTATGGGATTGAGTCAGGGCTTTGTGACGGCCACTCCAATACCTTGACTTTGTTGTCCTTAAACCATTTTGCCACAACTTTGGAAGTATGCTTGGGTCATTGTTCATTTGGAAGACCCATTTGCGACCAAGCTTTAACTTCCTGACTGATGTCTTGAGATGTTGCTTCAATATATCCACATAATTGTCAAGTGGCTTCCTCCTTGCTGAGTGGCCTTTCAGGTTATGTCGGTATAGGACTTGTTTTACTGTGGATATAGATACGTATGTACCTGTTTCCTCCAGCATCTTCACAAGGTCCTTTGCTGTTGTTCTGGGGTTGATTTGCACTTTTCGCACCAAAGTACGTTCATCTCTAGAACAGAACGCGTCTCCTTCCTGAGCGGTATGACGGCTGGGTGGTCCCATGGTGTTTATACTTGTGTACTATTGTTTTTCCAGATGAACATGGTACCTTCAGGCATTTGGAAATTGCTCCCAAGGATGAACCAGACTTGTGGAGATCTACAATTTTCTTTCTGAGGTCTTGGCTGATTTCAAGGTTCCAAACACATAATGTCATTTTCTTAACGCATCTAGTGACTAAATGAGAGCAGGGGCGAAAATCTGTAATCAACCTTGGAGGGACAATTACATTAAATTTTCTCAAGAGCAATTCCTGAGGGGACACCAAAAGTAGTGCCTGTAACACATAGCATACGTTGTTATATGTAATGTATATTGAGGAACCATAATTCCTACAACTGGATAATTGATAGGTACAGTAGTTAACTGAAGGGTTTTCCCAACTTGTTCAAATGTTTAAATCATTATAATTCTACTACTAATAATAGTTATAGCAGTGCTCCTTACCAGTCCAGTATGTATGCAGGTATTCGTACTTACAACCAGCAATATCAAGAAAGGTCAGTAGGTGACAATGGTACTGTACACTGTTATGGGTGTAGTTTTCATAAATACAATGAACATGGTGTGATCACATCTAAACGAATCTCCATTGAGAACCATCACAAAGTTGGTCTCCGTATTGAATTGACCTTTTAATTTGACTTTTTCTGATACATTTATATGTCATAAATATGTGCACCTGGCCTGAGTCTAATACAATATCTTTGCAAGAACAAAAAGCTTAAAATAAGTACAGTTCATAAAGCAAAATAACTACTTCAATGAAAAACCCAAATAAAATCAAACCAAAATATCCTTCAGTCAGTGTCTCAACTCTTCAAACAGCAGCTATGGACAAGTATGTCGCACAAAGTATGCAATTTTAAATAAAATAACATGAAATTAATAATTTGTAAGTGTACTGAAAACTACTAAACAAAAGAACAAATATCAATTACACCAGGGGTTCTCAAACAGGGGTCCATGGACTAATTGCAAGGGGTCCGTGAAATAAAAAGTGTAATGAATGTAGTCAGTACCACAAGGTTTCCAGTAAGTTTACATATAATATAGAGGGGGTGGAGGTCCCTGAGGACCGCTCAAAACCTTGCCTGCCTTGCCTCAAAATATGCGGGGTCCAGTACCCAAAAAGGTTGAGAACCACTGCTATACACACTACTGAACAAAAGAACGAGCATATGTTTGCGGGTTTCCTCAACAACACACAGTTGCCACTTTCGCAATGCCCTCGCCTGTTGGTCTCCGACACCCTGTATTAGCCCAATAAACTCCTTGTGAGGGACATGGTCATGTCAACATAACGCGACAGACATTCCTCCTGTTCAGCACCAGAGACATTTGAGTACCATCAACAATTAATGAAAATTTGTTTACAATCGGAAGAGACCTAATCTCAGCTGCAATGGCCTCGAAGACTATTGGCCATGATGCTTCAGAATTTCATTCTGTGCTTTGGGGCCTGTGTACATTGTGGTACGCTCTGTTAACCACTTCAGTAAAATGGGATCATCTCTTCTGCCCTAAGTTCAAAATCTGTATTAAATTCCCACTGTCATCCGTGTTGGGCTCTAAAGGCTGGTCCCTGTCTTACTAACATGCCGCACCGAACTAACAATTTTCATCAGCAATGCCTTGCGTCATCCTGCTGTTTACCCCACGCGCTGGATAACTGGACACTGATTGGATTTAGCTGGTGTGCTGTTACAATTAAAAAGTGGCGGTGGGTTGGCAGTTTTGTATGTGCTGGTGAATTTTTCAATGGCTTTTCTCCAGTTCCTAAATCCTGCACTAATGAAGGCAGCATCTGCTCTTTGGCAAAAGATTGGCTGTCTTGAAAACCCTTGGCTACAGTGAAACACAAACACTCTCTTTATTGATGGATTATAATGTAGCCAGGGGAAATCGCGAAACATCTCTCTTTGAAACGTCAACACTCTGTTGCAAGAGTTTGCGGTTCTATAAATTGTGGGTGTGGCTGATATGGTTTTGTGCCATCACTGTGGTAACTGGACAATGCTGTGCACTGTCCCCTTTACTGGTCTGCTGGCAACAAGGGTGACACTTGGTCCCTGCCGTGACTGTCCTCTGAAGTCTTCTCTCCCTGGCTCTTTCCCTTTCACCACCCTAACTGACTACAGTCTTGTCTCCTAGAAAAATAAATTAGGTGTTTGCGTACTCCTAACTACCGGGTACCCAAAACTACACAATTAATCAGGCTACTAGAGTTCTTTACTATGCGTTTGGTACTGACAAATACTCTGATGTCCGTCTTCTTACTTTTTTCTGCCATTTTTCTACCTGGCTGGCTGCCTAGCTGCACACACACACATTTACACAACACATGCTGCAACCTTTGTAATTTTATAGTTTGTTCATATTGGCTGGCTTCAACAATAGCTGAATTAGTAAAGCAAGCGAGCACCAATTCCGTTTCTGTGTGTTTGCTATAATCTTTGCTACCTGGTAAATAAAGGTGAAATTAAAAAAACATAAAAGTTCACTAGCGACAATTTATCTTTTGCAACGAGACCTTATATATATTTAAGACAATGGTAGAAGAGAGTGTAGTTCTGTTCTGTCAGTTTGGACTTCAGTTATCGCTACCTTATCACAGGGACGTCGAAGCACTACAGCTGCATGCTGATCTTGGAGATAAATTGACGATAGCCAAGATTCCATCTTTGACGACGCCACATAAATGGAATATGGTACTAGCTAGCTTGATAGTTAATGTTTGCTTGAGTTTGCGCGCTAGCTCTGCAAATTCAGCTTAGTGTGTGACCCTGCCAACATAAAAATAAATAAATAACATTGCTATGGACTGCTATGGATTGACTGGATTACCTCACGTCTCAGTTACCGTACATATCCCTTTCGACAGTAGATATGAACCTCTTTACTTTGCCAGCTAAAGAATGCAGTGGATCAAACCCATTGTGAGGCAAAGGGCGGGGGGGGCGCAATCTTTTGAAACTTAAAAAACGGCGCTATAAGATGTCTATAATCAGCACAGGTGCTTTCATTGCGTATTATTAATATTATTGAAATTACATAGTTATGTTTACAGCTGATATATTGGGGGGGACAAATCATATTTTCCCAAGATGGGGGGTCGTGTCCCCCCCGTCCCCCCTGGGGATTTCCGCCTATGAATGAGAGCATAGGGAAAGGGAAAAACCTGGGAAAGGTTACAGGAGATACAGGTGGGATGAAAGGTAACACAATGTTAAACTTGATAACCCTGGAATAAAAATAAAATAAATGTTTAGGGCTAGAGGGCAGTATTCGGAAGTTCGGATGACTGACGTGCCCAAAGTAAACTGCCTTTTACTCAGCCAGAAGCATAGGATATACATATAATTGATAGCATGGATAGGAAACACCTTGAGTTTCTTAACCTTTACAGGCTGCATCCCGACGTCGGGATTAATATGACAACAGCCACTGCAAGTGCAGGGCGGCGAAATTCAAAATCTAATTTTTTAAAATATTTAACTTTCACACATTAACAAGTCCAATACAGCATTGAAAGATAAACATTCTGTCAATCCAGCCAACATGTCCGATTTTTTAAATGTTTTACAGAGAAAACAACCACATATATTTATGTTGAGCTCACCACCAATACAAAAGTGGAATTATGATTATGATATGGAATTATGATTCAAGTAGCATGCACCAACCAACCGAAATTAAACTAAAACCAACCTAAAGAACCCAGAAAAAACTACCTCAGATGACAGTCAGTATAACATGTTACACAATAAATCTATGTTTTGTTCATAAAAGTGCATATTTTAGCTATAAATCAGTTTTACATTGATGCTACCATAAATGCTACCACATAGCTAAAGTCTGAATCCAGAAGAGAGAGATAGACACAGATACTACAACACAACGTCGACTACTAATTACACCTCATAAAACATTTCAGAAAAACATATGGTGGATAGCTAATGAAAGACAGATATCGTGTGAATAAGCCAATATTTCCGATTTTTGAAGTGTTTTACAGCGAAAACACAATATATCGTTATATTAGCTAACAACATAAGCTAACATAAGACAACACTAGCATAAGTCAAGCGCTAGCCTAGCACAGTTAGCATACAACAGTTCGACAGATATATGAAAAAAGCATCCCAAATTGGGTCCTTATCTTTGTTGATATTCCATCAGAATGTTGTAACGGGTCCAATGTCCAGTAGAGTCTTTAGTTGGGTTCCAGAACGAACTATTTCCCTCTTTGGTTAGCAAGCACAATAGCATTGCGGCGCTAATCTGTCTTTCTTCAAAAAATTCTTCCGTCTATCACATCTAAAGTCCAGAATAAATTGCAATAATATAATTAAAGTATATTGAAAAAACATACTTTAGGATGATTTTGTGACATGTATCAAATAATATCGAAGTCAGAGATCATATTCACCGTTATCGACCTTCTTCCAGTAGCCGAGACCAAATTATGCTTCGCGCCCGGAATTTTTTTTTAACTGCGCAGGTCTCACAAGAAGGTGTGTTATTCAGTCCATGGACGAGATATTCGATGCTTTCAATTCTCACTTCCGCATTACACCCTGATGAAGGAGTGTGACGTGTTTCTACGGTCCCAAGTCTAATGACCTTTTATAGACAAGGTCTTAAAGACACACATCGCATTTTGGAAAACTCAATTCGGCTGGGAAAATGGCTGTAAAAATATTTCTGTTCGACTTAGAGAAATAATTCAAACCTTTTTAGAAACTATAGACTGTTATCTATCCAACAGTAGTAAATATATGCATATTGTAAAATAAAAAGTTTCTTAGGAGGCCGTTTGAAAATGTGCACATATTTTCCAGTTTTTTCAATATTCACCTTGCAGCCATAAGAGGTTAAACTGTTAAAATAATGTCTGTGACTATAACAGAACTGATATGGCTGGTGAAAACCCGAGAAGAATCCAAGCAGTTTTTTTTTTTAGGTCACAGGCCATTTCAATGCTAGTCTATGGGATATTCAAAATAATTCCTCCCAGATTGCAGTTCCTATGGCTTCCACTAGATGTCAACAGTCTTTAGAAAGGGGTTCAGGCTTGTTTTTTGAAAAATGAGCAAGTAGTTGTAGTTTTTCAAGGTGTTTTTTAAGACTCTAGTCTTGTGGCTCGCGTGAAGGAGTTTGCGCACTTCGTTATTTATCTCCGGTATTGAACATACTACATTCCGTCTTAAATTTGTATCATTTACTTACATATTAGGGTACGTTGTTTGACTTGTTTGGAAGAAGTTTACCGGTAACTTTTGGGATTCCTTTGTCTGCATGTTGAACGAGTGGAACGGTGGATTACTGAGTCAAACGTGCCAACTAAACAAACTTTTTGGGGATATAAAGAAGGACTTTATCAAACAAAACTACCATTTGTTGTGTAYCCGGGACCCTTGGGATTGCAAACAGAGGAAGATCTTCAAAGGTAAGTGATTTATTTTTTCGCTATTTCAGATTTTTGTGATGCCTCTGCTGGTTTGAAAAATGTTTTTAATGCTGGTGTATGCAGGGCGCTGTCCTCAGAMAATCGCATGGTATGCTATCGCCGTGAAGCCTTTTTGAAATCTTGGATTAACAAGAAGTTAAGCTTTTAAACGATGTAAGACACTTGTATTTTCATGAATGTTTAATATTATGATTTTTGTATTTTGAATTTCGCGCTCTGCAATTTCATTGGATGTTGCCGTGGTGGGACACCTAGCCCAAAGAGGTTTTAAGCACAAGCCATAGTCTCCTCTAGGGCTGTTGCAGTGACCATATTACCGCCACACCGGCAGTCATGAGTCATGACTGTAGTAAAATTCCATGTGACCGTTGAGTCATGGCAATCTCCTATTATGCACTCAGGACATGCGTTGGTAGTATTCTACTCGCTAATGTCCTGGTCTCAGGGCTCTATTGTCCTTTTAACCACTCTGACATCAATGCAATCAAAAAACACATTACAACAAAACACAACACAAAAAACACAAAAAAACACACTTATCATCAAAACAGTATTGTGCTTTTAAAACTCAC
This sequence comes from Salvelinus sp. IW2-2015, assembly GCF_002910315.2. NCBI lineage: Eukaryota > Metazoa > Chordata > Actinopteri > Salmoniformes > Salmonidae > Salvelinus > Salvelinus sp. IW2-2015. The sequence goes on from NC_036847.1 coordinate 15,505,006, forward strand.
CTCACTGTGATTGATCAATTTGAAGAAAGAAGTTCAACAACAGGTTGAAACTGAGTGGAAAACATGGTCATGGTGGATGTTATTTCAAAATCTAACAACGAAATGGACAGTGCTTTCTAAGGTAATGATTAATTAAAAACACCCATACACAGGCAAGGAACAGAGAGCAAGCTTTTTTGTGACTTTCTCAAATCATCAATAGCCTATAGTTGCATCATGCAGCCCATATATGTTTGGATTTCTATGACATTCTAAGGTTTGTATCATCAACAACTAAAGTTCCCAAATAACTCTAAATCTAGCGCAACCTATAGGACCTGTTTCAAATTATCACTTTTAAGCTTGTCCTGTCTTTGGCATCATTAAATTGAAGACTGTTATTTTATCAAATACATTTTCTGTAATTATTATTACGTGATTAAACTAATCATGTAAATGTAATTAACTAGGAAGTCGGGGGACCAAGGAAAATCTTCAGATTACAAAGTTATAATTTTCCTAATATAACTCTTCAGATATTTTAATATCTGATCAATTAGTCTTCTAATTAATGAATTATTCTTTACCTCACGTTAGTCTCATTCCGAACGTCGTAAATCGTTGGTCTGCACGAACCCAGCCTTCACTATGAATCATCTATACATCAATTGTCTTAATCATTTATTTACTAACTAACTAAATAATCACATAAATGCACAACAAACAAACAGTAGATATGGTTACAAGGAAATGATAGGGGAGCTTCCCTAGTGGCCTAAGCCGATATGACGGCTTGGTAGTCAAAGGGAAGTGAGTGTGGACTGAGAAGGGAGCGAAAGACAAAAGTCACTACACAGTTGATAATTATATTGATTGAAATGCTAATCCTTTGCACATGAACGCTCACTCATTTGGGAATCATTGCAATCAATATATATTTACGCTCAGTATGTCATCGTGATCTATGTTGCAATCGTCCGTCTTTCTGTTGGAAAGTTAATCCGCCCGTCTCTCTGTCTCTCTCCCATTAAGTCTTTGGTGGTTAGAATGGATACTTCAGAGTCCCATTCAGAAATGTTCTTATAGAATAGATGTTTCGGCAGTTGTCGATCTTCGCATTCAATGGTACATAATTCCTAGCTGCACACTAGTAATTAGTATCGAAGAGTTGCTCTTATTCTGTCGGAATCGATAGTCTCAGAGTTTCAACAACCATTACAACCTTAGCTTATACTGAGATTCTTGTGGTCTCTACTCAAACCTTAGCCCCCTCGATGCTCAAGGTATGCATAGTCTGAAGGGAATTTCTTCAGGTGGGGGTTTTATTCGTAACAGTAGGAAAGGGCTGTCCAATGATGCCAAATCAATGTCAGTGTCTGGGCCAATGACTTAGTTCAACTTTGAACAGAAATACAATTCTCTCACATTAACGGTTCAGCATCACCTTACATAATTTCACAAATAGTTTCATCTTTACTCATTCATTTTATACAATAATTAGATGCAAACCTCATAACGGAGGCTCCTGTATAAACAGAGTTATGGTAATGTGGCTGTATTGTCTTTCCATGAGGTCATAACATGAAACAAAACGGACCGGTCATAGCTGGTTTCTCCACCGACTGTTTACACATTCTCCAAAACATGGATACTGTTCAGATGTAGAAGAGGTTCCTTTGTTCTACTGCCTGGCCAGGGGGGAGAGAGTCTCCTCCAGGAATTTATGACCTGAGATAACAGAACCTGGGTGTAGGAGGGAGAGAGAGGAAGGGGGAGGGTACTCGCTATACCCAAAGAGGGCCACGTCATGACACGCTCAACATAGCCTTCATATGCGCACTCGCTCTGGAATGGGAAAAATATCCTTTCTATTTTATTCAGCTAAGTTCAATTATATTTTTCTTACTATAAAATCATATAATATAAAATAATGCCATGGGACTTATAAGCATATCTTGTCTGCTAAATGAACAAGCCTACAGCCTATGGCATGCCAGATAAGTAGTAGTAGTTTATTTTTTAAATCTGAAATATATTTTATTCATATCATAACCTTTCTTTGAACCTAACTAAAATAAAMAATGGATTTATTGTTGTGGTGTAAATCAAAAATAGATTTATTAGACTTATTAAAATAAAGATATTCCAAAGGCACGCATCAGCAGTTTGTATGTGTGGAGGCCTGGAGATGTGTTGCTGTTAATCGGCAGTTCATTACTGTGAGACCAGCAGGTTTTTGCATGACAATAACCGGCTGACAAAATTTCATGACCCCCACAGCCCTACTGTCCTCTAGTTCATATTGTGACTGAATGTTTGAAAATTATATAGGACATCATTTGAATAATCAATTTACTTTGAGGATCAGCTTCTCACATAAGCTTTAATCAACAGGTTAGTAGTTAAAAATATATATCTTTATGATTCTGGGGGTCAATTACTGTCACGTTCTGACCTTAGTTCCTTTGTTTTGTCTTTTGTTTTAGTTGGTCAGGGCGTGAGTTGGGTGGGTAATCTATGTTTTCTATTTCTGTGTTGGTTTTCTGTGTTTGGCCTGATATGGTTCTCAATCAGAGGCAGCTGTCAATCGTTGTCCCTGATTGGGAACCATATTTAGGTAGCCTGTTTTCTGTTGGGTTTTGTGGGTGGTTGTTTTCACTCTTTGTGTGTCTGCACCAGATAGAACTGTTTCGTTTTTCACTTTGTTGTTTTTTGTATTTTGAGTTGTTCACTTCCATTAAATAAGATGAACAATTACCACGCTGCGCATTGGTCCTCTGATCCTTCAAACTTCTCCTCCTCAGACGACAGCCGTTACAATTACCTTGTGTCAAGCCATGGATATGGGATACGCATGATGAGTTTGTTGTTTGTGAAGAGAATAAAAACCTTTAATCTATCAAGAAACGCATGATAAGGACAGCTGGTGCGTACCAGATTGGTAGGGCTAAGCATGAATAGCCATTGTGAAAAATATATTCTACATTCCCATTAAAGTGAGATGAGAAAATTATGTTTAATATAGCTATTTTGTGATCCATTTTAGTCCGATTAATATTGTAATGCAAAATATTGTGGTTGCGCAATGTTGTGACGTTGACGCATGGTTCATTTTCATACATTTAGAACCTAGATCATTAAAGCTGCAATATGTACATTTTTGTGTTACCTGAAAAAATTCACATAGAAAGTTATAAATCTGCCATTCACAATGAAAGCAAGTCTAAGAAGCGGTAGATCTGTTCTATCTGCACAATTTCTATGTGTCCAGTTTTTAAGTTTCCTTTTTGTGTCTTTTACTTTCAGTTTTGTACACCAGCTTCAAACAGCTGAAAATACACTGTTTTTTGTAATAGAAAATATATTTCACAGCGGTTTAGATGGTACAATGATTCTCTACACTATACTTTCTTGTTTTGCCACATAAACTGAAATTATGCTAACTATTATAATTTTTGCAACCAGGAAATGGTGGAGCGATTTCTAAATAGTGCATCTTTAATTATTCAAATTGACACAAATTGGTTTCCTTTGTGTTAGATGCCATTCCATTTACTCCGTTTCAGCCATTATTATGAGTACAAAACTAGTGATGTTGTTGTTCTGTTCTATGTCTATTTAATTTTAACTAATTTACCCTAGAACTGAAATAACAGTGGCTAATAATACAGGAAATCTATAAATTATTTGTCATAAATGATGGTCTCTCTAGCTCTATTTATCTCTTAGTAATTAGGAAAAAAACAAAAAAGTGTTACTTTCATCCGGGTTCTTCCCTACCAATCTAAAAATTGTTAGCTGACACCAGTGGGGATTTTAGCATGTAAATCTTGGTGGTGCAAAACAAAAACAAGTGGGATGCATGCCAGCAAAGCCACTGCACAACACAACACTAAACAATACATTAATTGCACTATAACGGTGACAAACAGTGCCCACAAACTGTTAGGGCCTACATAAAGCTGTCCCAACAGCAGAGTCCCAACAGCAGCCCCAATACCTTTCCACTGCTATACCTGGCTTTCAGCTGAGCCTTGTCTGGCAGCGAAACAGTTCATTCAGCCTCATTTACCGCCTTATAAAAAAACATAGCTGATATGGCTGACTTGCTTAAACACATGTGATTTCTACTGACAATTGAGATGTACAAACTATGGCATAAAGGGACGACAAGCGGATAAGAGGGAATCCGTTATATTGATTAAGACATTCATGAGCGAGCGACGACGGACGTAGTCAATATAACTATTTGTTCAGCACTTTTGAAATGTACAGCGACAGAATTCAGAACATGGGCCGTTCTTACAGTGTACTCCCTGTACAACAAGTCAGAACTGTAGGATAAATAAAGGGGGCATATAAACAGACAATGAAAGCTCTTACAATATTCGATGATTACATTTCTCTAAAACAGGTTATAGGCTACATGTGCACCCACCAAGTTAGAACAGTAGGTGAAATTAAGAGGTGCAATACTATCAGTAGCACTTGTCAAAGCTGTACAAAAAGGTTTGCAAACAAGCACACACCGGCCACGAACGATGTGTTTACAATACCGCGTTGTTGAAAGAGAACCAAATTATTAGGGTGAGGCACATGGCTTCTAACAGCTTACTACACAACATACACTTAGTATCACTCTCTTAGCTACAGTATACATATCTCCCTTGCATATTACATCATTTATGCAGCAGCATACAAGACATTTTTGGACTCACCTTGTGAAAGTGGCGTGGCGGTCCTTTGTGGGCAAATTTTGTCATCAAACTTTATCATCAAAGTCTGGCATTCTCTAGATTTACTGTTACAAGAAAGAGTATGTGAACCCTTTGGAATTACCTGGATTTCTGCATAAATTGGTCATAAATTTTGATCTGACCTCTAAGTCACAAACAATAGACAATCACAGTGTGCTTAAACGAATAACACACAAATTATTATTTTCTCGTTCATATTGAATATATAATTTAAGAATTCACAGTGAAGGTTGGAAAAAGTATGTAAACCCCTAGGCTAATGACTTCTCCAAAAGCTAATTGGAGTCAGGAGTCAGCTAACCTGGACTCCAATCAATGAGATGAGATTGGAGATTTTGGTTAGAGTTGCCCTGCCCTATACAAAACATCACAACATTTTAGTTTGCTATTCACAAGAAGCATTGCCTGATGTGAACCATGCCTCGAACAAAAGAGATCTCTAAGATTAAGAATTGTTCACTTGAGGGGCCTCCCGGGTGGCGCAGTGGTCTAGGGCACTGCATCGCAGTTCTAGCTGCGCACCAGAGTCTCTGGGTTCGCGCCCAGGCTCTGTCGCAGCCGGCCGCGACCGGGAGGTCCGTGGGGCGACCACCAATTGGCCTAGCGTCGTCCGGGTTAGGGAGGGTTGGCCGGTAGGGATATCCTTTGTCTCACGCGCTCCAGCGGACTCTTGTGGGGCCGGGCGCAGTGCGCGCTAACCAAGGGGGCCAGGTGCACGGTGTTTCCTCCGACACATTGGTGCGGCTGGCTTCTGGGTTGGAGGCGCGCTGTGTTAAGAAGCAGTGCGGCTTGGTTGGGTTGTGCTTCGGAGGACGCATGGCTTTCGACCTTCGTCTCTCCCGAGCCCGTACGGGAGTTGTAGCGATGAGACAAGATAGTAATTACTAGCGATTGGATACCACGAAAATTGGGGAGAAAAGGGGATAAAATTAAAAAAAATCTTATAATAATTAAAAAAAAAAAATGGTTCACTTGCATAAAGCTGGAACGGGTTACAAAAGTATCTCTAAAAGCCTTGATGTTCATCAGTCCATGGTAAGACAAATTGTTTATAAATGGAGAAAGTTCAGCACTGTTGCTACTCTCCCTAGGACTGGCTGTCCTGCAAAGATGACTGCAAGAGCACGGCACATAATGCTCAATGAGGTTAATAAGAATCCTACAGTGTCAGCTAAAGACTTACAGAAATCTTTGGAACATGCTAACATCTCTGTTGACAAGTCTACGATACGTAAAACACTAAACAAGAATGGTGTGCATGGGAGGACACCACGGAAGAAGCCTCTGCTGTCCAAAAAGAACATTGCTGCACGTCTGAAGTTTGCAAAAGAGCACCTGGATGTTCCACAGCGCTTCTGGCAAAATATTCTGTGGACAGATTAAATTAAAGTTGAGTTGTTTGGAAGGAAGGAACACACAACACTACAGTATGTGTGGAGAAAAAATGGCACAGCACACCAACATCAAAACCTCATCCCAACTGTAAAGTATGGTGGAGGGAGCATCATGGTTTGGGTCTGCTTTGTTGCCTCAGGACCTGGACAGCTTGCTATCATCGACAGAAAAATGAATTACCAAGTTTATCAAGAATTTTTGCAGAAGAATGTAAGACTATCTGTTTGCCAATTGAAGGTCATCAGAAGTTGGGTGATGAAACAGGACAACGACCCAAAACACAGAAGTAAATCAACAACAGAATGGCTTCAACAGAAGAAAATACACCTTCTGGAGTGGCCCAGTCAGAGTTCTGACCTCAACCCGATTGAGATGCAGTGGCATGACCTCAAGAGAACAGTTCACACCAGACATTCACAAGAATATTGCTGAACTGAAACAGTTTTGTAAAGAGGAATGGTCAAAACTTCCTCCTGACCGTTGTGCAGTTCTGATCAGCAACTACAGAAAATGTTTGGTTGAGGTTATTGCTTCCAAAGGAGGGTCAKGCAGTTATTACATCCACTTTTTCCACCCTGCACTGTGAATGTTTACACAGTGTGCTCAATAAAGACATGAAAACGTGTAATTGTTTGTGTGTTATTAGTTTAAGCAGACTGTGTTTGTCTATTGTTGTGACTTAGATGAAGATCAGATCAAATTGTATGACCAATTTAAGTAGAAATGCAGGTAATTGCAAAGGGTTCACATACTTTTTCTTGCCACTGTATGGTGGGAATTCATGTTAATTCATGCTAATGTTAGTGGTTGCTTTGCAATGCTTGCAGTTAGCCACTGATTCCTTACAAACCACTCATTGTTGAATTTGCGATTTCCAACTTGTTGTGTTATCTTTACGTCCAACGGCTGATGAGCCCCGAAAAGTTTTATCTATAATTTCTCTTCATTATTTCTCTTCATATGACAAGGTTTAAAAATAATTTGCCAGTAGATTGTCGACTTGATTCATGATGATGGCTGCTGGCTAAGACCTTGAAAGTAAGATGTTGACATGATCAGTCCAATCAAAGCTACTGTACATATAATGTGATTTGATGTCATTTTATCTGTGGCCAATGACCTTGAGCCTTCTTGGAAGGGCACTTGTAATATAACTCTATGGCAGGACCCAAAGGGCTGAAATTTTGGCTGTCTACCCTTACTAAGGACTTAAAGTTGGCGATGACGTAGTGTCCCCATGAGTGACAAAATACTGAGCCAATCACGGCGCAATGCCCCTATTTTCTGATGGCTCGCCCCACCTCCACAGAAAGCACTGAGCTAGGCTGAATTCACCTGCATTTTGGAGCTGCCTCACTCAAGAAAGCAAAAAAGAGACCATGTTTGTATGCGGCTTTATAAACTCGACGCGTTTCGACGCCTGGCCTTCGCATGGCCTTCGTCAGGGAGTACTCCCTGACGAAGGCCATGCAGCCGAAACGCGTCGTGCCATACTAATAAAGGCATTTTAATTAATTATATGAAGAGTGCCTTGGTCCTCCTTTCTTTTTGATGACCAATTTACCCCTTTTACCAAAGAGCACCTTCTATCTACCAAAATATACTATAGTGTACCTTAGTAGCGCTTCCCTTCCTCCTCTTTCTACTAGATATATATATATTTTTTACATTGTTTGTAAACTGTTATGTGACACATATTAATGCCAAAATAACATGCAAAACAGGCAAGCCCCCCCAATTTTTATTTATTTATTTTATATCAAAACAGGTGGGGCTCTGCCCTGAATGACGGATCGCCACTGGCTGACATGGCTAATTGAGTGATTGTCAGCGACTGACATAATAAGAGAAAAACTGCTGATGCACAACCACATTTCGAAATTGCACCTGGTGTATTCTACTATTCTTACTTTCATTAGTAAATTGAGACCCGACTGAGTAAAACATAGTTGTGTTGTTGTTGGTTTTTACGTCTGCATCGGCCCTGTGTCCAAGATATGGTAGCTGGAGCAGTCGACACATCACGCGCGTCGCTGGGAGTTCCCTTGTCCCCTATAGCACGCCCCTCCGTCTTTCGTCCGCGCCTTCCCGGTCGTGCCTCCCATCTATTCTCTCGCGCCATCTCCCGGGGAAAAGAAGCTGAGGGGCGGTGGCGGCGTCGGTGTAACGTTGCTTCGCTGGCCTGTAACCTCAATGGTCCACATCTAGACTGAAGACTGACAGTTGGACCCGACAGGACAGGTAGCCTTTATTTAATTGTTCTGCATTCTCTGGCAGTTATCTTGCAGTGTATGGGAGGTACAGGTGTAGCCTGTGTATCATGTGAGCATGACATTGTAGCCGACACCCGGAACGTTTTGTTTTTCATACAGTAGTGGAAAATAATGCCTGCACAAAACCGTGTGTTGACACCTTCCCATATAGGCTACCGGTGTTAAAGCCACCGCCGGTTTCTTGGAAGGATTGCAAGGGTGTTGCCAAAGGTTCAATGTGTGCAGTATGATCGGTCCGGTGTTCAATCATATGCCAAGACCAACATCCTTCTTCTTCATGTATGATATGCTGGGTTATAATGCAGTGTAGCCTACGATAGCTAGTGTCAGTGTTGCTTATAGTAATGTATATTAGGCTACGCGCGTAACAATGCGTTAGGACCCTGCGAGTCAGATGCAAGTGTGTCAAATCTGTTGTCCGAAATATTGTAATATCCGGTATTGAAATAGGCAATTGACCCATCCAGTATACTGTGGTGCCTACGGCTTTACTTGTGTGCGTTTTACATGATTCAAATAGCCATTGTCTCACCTCTAGACAAGAGAATGAAGCCGGAGTATTGGTGCGGGTGTGGCAAAGGGGACAAGCAGCATGCGCGCCAATCTGTAAATGATCGTGCATGCTCTGGGTAGGCAACAACTGTGTAGGCAAAACGCTAAATAAATAGTTTAACTGAAATCGTTCAAAATCAAGAAAAGAAGGTAGAATTTAGAATCCTCGAGATGCACCTGCTACAGAATAAGTATATTTGAAAGCATGGATACATGTAGGCTAGCCTAGTTTTGAGTTCACAACCACAGCTGTAATCTGTGGTAGCCTATTCAATGGTCATTTACATTAGGTAATGACATAGCCTATTACAAATATACCAATATCCCCCCCCCACACCTATCTGCTGCTGCATCCCCCTTCCAACAACGGAGCCTTTTTGTCCAGCACATGTTCTTATTTTGGATGTGAGTAAAACCCCCATCATTCATTGTTAACACATCATATTCACCACCAACTTGTAATTAAAATACAATTTCTGAATGGGGTTTGAGTAGCTAGGCCTACAATAAAAAAGCAGACCCCTCATAGGTAGATGCTTCCATTTTTCAGTGTAGGCTACATTTGCACTCACTGGAAGTTTGTTTTTTCCCCAACCAGACAATTAAGTGAGTTTTAATATCAAAGTTGCAAGATGTGAGGCTTTCCCATTAAGAAATTTACAGTAATGTTGTCAGGTATTTATTGAATTTACATCAGGGATGATAAAATATCACACATGAAACAACACTTAGAAAACAATGACTGTGCAAATGACAATTGTTCTTCCGAGACAGCGCCACAATCTAACTGTTCAACAAACAGAATTGTTTGAGCGGGCAATAGTTGTAGGCTTGATTAAATATTGTAGAGACAAGCCAAATCTAGGTGAAAATGTATATTTTTGCATGACGGCTGTTAGAGAACATTATACACTACATGACCAAAAGTATGTGGACACCTGCTCGTTGAACATCTTATTCCAAAATCATGGGCATTAATATGGAGTTGGTCTCCTCCCCTTTGCTGCTATAACAGCCTCCACTCTTCTGGGAAGGCTGTCTACTAGATGTTGGAACATTGCTGCGGGGACTTGCTTCCATTCAGCCACAAGAGCATTAGTGAGGTCAGGCAGTGATATTGGGCGATTAGGCCAGACTCGCAGGCGGCGTTCCAATTCATCCCAAAGGTGTTCGATGGGGTTGAGGTCAGGGCTCTGTGCAGGCCAGTCAAGTTCTTCCACACAGATCTTGACAAACCATTTCTGTATGGACCTCGCTTTGTGCATGAGGGCATTGTCATGCTAAAACAGGAAAGGGCCTTCAACATTGAGATCAGTGTATTACAGCAGCTAGCTCTTAATGGTGAGCTGGTCAATACATACTTTCATTGCATCAGACTGAGCTTACAGTACCAGCTACCGACTCATGCCTCCTCTAGTCTCACAACACAGTCCTATTTCTTACTGTCTGGATTCAATCTGATCTTCTTTTGGATCCTCTCGTTCTTTCTCTCCTTGCTAATCTACTGTCTACTCTATAGTATTCGACTGAGCATCTGTGTGGGTGTCAGTGATCAGTCTAGTGTGTGTGTTCACTCACAGTGCTTCTCCACTGATCGCGCACAGCAACTGAAGCAGGATTTCACATAATTTCTCTGTCCCCCCTATTTGGGGCCTGTTCAGAGGCTCCATCCCTCCATCTTACCTCTCCTTTATTACTGCCTGTTTCTGCTTCTCCAGAGTGCATTGTAGTCTTTGTGCCAACCAGTGTCATTGTTCTGTGCCCCTTGTGTTATTATGTCTCTCTGCAAAAGAGGGGTGCTTATGAATACTATTGGTTTGGGGATAAGGGTTATGATCAACACATAACACCTCCAGATACATACTATATGAGGAATTGCTGTACAGGAAAATTCCTACAGGAATATTCCTAAAAGCGTATGGTTCAGTTAGTTTCCTTGTGAAAATTGCATTTTATGTTCATGTCACATGGAACACATTTCCCAGAAATAGAAGCCAATTGTCCATAGAAGATAGTCGGGGTCTTGTATGGTCTCTGTATGTATACCACTTGTAACCTTTTCTGTGCAATCTGTCACTTCCACATGGGCCCTGGAGGGAGAGGTCACGTGTTACATGTACACTTTTACAGAGAATGCTGTTGGTGTGACTCTTGTCTAGGTAATATATGCAGCAGACGAAACAGTTTGGAAGAGTTCGTGCATATATTATGACGACATTTTCTGACGTTATTGTTCATTTTCCACTTCGCCAAGTGTTTCTTCGGCTGTTTCGGGCACACAAACATTTTTCGCAAAGGCAAGCTGAAGTCGTCAGCCGAAGTCTACACACCCTCGTTGGCGATTGGTCAACTGAAGGAATTCTTCAATGACGTGCCTGTTGTCATTCAACAAGAGACGACTCGTCGTCATGCAATTTTTTCCGGTTTGCCTATAGGTGCCAGCCAAACTGTAGCATGCTAACGCCTTTACAGTCATGCATGACACACTCAGACACACTGCCTCCCCTGTGTCTGCTCCATGTCATTACATGATTGATTTTCATTCCATCATATTTCATTGAATCTGCTGGAACAGTTATTTGTTCACAGCCATATTGAATTCACCACTAGATAAACTTACAGAGTCATACAATTGATTGTAATAAACAGTCATTACACATTACAATTGACAGATGTTTATATCTTTCGAATGACGACATTGTGTTGGCTTTACGCCATTGAGAGGTAGCTAGATGACTGTATTACATCAATTTACCTCAGGAAGACAATGCATGTCCAAGATCATTCTCGTGTCAAGCAATATTGTCTCGAAAGACCAACAAAGGAATTTGCTGCTACCTGGCACATTCCTCTTGCAATGGCTGTTTGCTTTTGCAGACACTGTTTTGAACGTTTGATTACACTAACTCACAGTCTGAACAGCTATTGGTTCACAAGTGTTATGCTCATTGCTCACTATTTAGGTCAACAAATTAATATGAAACAAACTGCCCCAGTCATGATGAAGCATGTGTATTACATCTTCCAATTAGAGGAACTAATAAACTATGAGCCTATCCTGTATTTGTCTATGACATCCTCTGCTAAACTAGCTGCTCACTATTTTGATAGTGTGGCTGCATGTACCTATAGAAAGATAATTCATTATATTTTTATGATTGCACACATCTGTACATCAGCTAACACCAATATAGCCTACAGAAAGAGGTTCTGTTCCATGTCCTGTGAAGGTTCCCCCACTCGACTGCACATGTGCGCCCACCTCTACTACAGTAGGTAGCTCGAGCCAACTTCCATTCATTATAGATTGATGGACTGGCCATAAACTCCATTAGAATAAAATATCTGATTAATACAGCTCCGATAGTGTATGGACCGGCATACTAAACAGGCAAGGTTGTGTGAGAAAGATCCCGTGATTGGCAAACATTGAGAATAAATAGGTTGGGCTCTATAATCATGTGGATTGAGGTCTTTCACTTTATGTGAACTTGATATTTATTTTATTTATCCTTTATTTAACTAGGCAAGTCAGTTAAGAATAGGGTTGAAAAGGGTCAAACTTTCCAGTAAATTTCCGGAATTTTCCATGGGAAGTTAAGCTCTGGAATTTGGGGAATTTTGCTTAAATTAATGTATAAGGAAAAGCTGTGTACATTTGAAAATACTGTGCCAAATCATATGTGAAGAATGCAACAAAGATGCAGAATCATCTGGCCAAGTGCATGAAGTTCCCTCAGTGCTCACAACAAGCAACCTCTGACAAAAGTTCCACTACTTATATTCGAGGAGAAAATTATGAATCAGACACCTTATCGACAGCAACAGCTCATTGTCCTCCTGAAATCAGAAGTTTTTTGACTCAATGGAGGAACGTAGTCAGAGAAATGCTGATGAATGTCTTGCTAGAGCTTTGTATGCAACTGGTTCACCTCTGGTGCTCACAGGCAATGTGTAATGAAAGAGATTTTTGAATGTTCTTCGTCCAGCATACACCCCTCCAACCAGGCATGCTTTATCTACTAATTTGCTGGATGCAGAGTTCAACATAGTTCAAGTGAAGGTCAGGAAAATCATAGAGAAAGCTGACTATTGCAATCATCTCTGATGGGTGGTCGACTGTTTGTGGGCAAGAATAATTAACTACATCATCTCCACCCCTCAACCAGTATTCTACAAGAGCACAGACACAAGGGACAACAGACACCCCGGTCTCTACATTGCACATCAGCTGAAGGCAGTCATCAATGACCTTGGACCACAAACAATTCTGCGAACATGAAGGCTGCTTGGTCTAAAGTGGAGGAGTCCTACCCTCACATCACACCCGTTGGCTGTACTGCTCATGCATTGAATCTGCTTCTCAGGGACGTCATAGCACTGAAAACAATGGATACACTCTACAAGAGAGCCAAGGAAATGGTTAGGTATGTGAAGGGTCATCAAGTTATAGCAGAAATCTACCTCACCAAGCAAAGTGAGACGAATAAGAGCACCACATAAGAGCACCACACACCCGTTGGGGTGGTGTTGTCATGTTTGACAGTCTCCTGGAGGGGAAGGAGTCTCCAAGAAATGGCCATATCACAGTCTGCCGATATGGAAAGCCCCATCAAGAGGATCCTACTGGATGATGTATGTTGGACCCCAAGTATGCTGGCAAGATCATCATGTCTGGTGCAGAGATCAACAAGGCCTATGGTGTCATCACTACTGTGTCTGGCCACCTTGGCCTGGATGAGGGCAAGGTTCTTGGCAGTCTGGCGAAGTACACTTCCAAGCAAGGGCTTTGGGATGGAGATGCAATATGGCAGTCGTGCCAACATATCTCATCAGCCACCTGGTGGAAGGGACTTTGTGGATCTGAGACTTTTTCTCCTGTTGCCTCCATCATCCTCCAAATCCCACCAACATCAGCCGACTCAGAGCGCAACTGGTCCTTGTTTGGGAACACACACCAAAGCACACAACAGGCTGACCAATACAAGGATTGGAAAATTGGTGGTCATCCGGGCAAATTTTAGGCTTTTGAGCCTGACAACGAGCCATCTACAACAAGGTTGGAAAGTGACAGTGAAGATGAGGCCTCAGAGTCTGATGTTCAAGAGGAGGACATTGAGGAGGTCCAGGGAGAAGACATGGAAGCCTGAGAGGAAGACAACCAAAACTTTAGTTTCTAGACTTTCATTTTACAGATGTATGTTGAAAACGTTTTTGGGAGATGCGATGGATCATTGGGGATCATTCAATATTCCCTTTCTTTTGTTGTTCAGTGAAATCATCCCATGTGAAGAGTCAACTCATTTAATTAATGTTCAATTCGAAACTAAATTATATATATTTTTTCTATTGGAAGGATTTAATCATTTGCAATTTTGTCTACTTATGATAAGGTAAAATGTTTATGTTTCTGTCTCCATATGATATGGTAAATATATCCAATGTAAAAAAACATCTACATTTAAATGGTATTAATATTAATTTGCACATGTTTCCGTTAATTCCCATATTCCCATTAATTCCCATATATTCCCGTTAATTCCCACAAGGTTTCCACCTCTGAATATTCCTCAAAATGTGCAACCCTAGTTAAAAGAACAAATTCTTATTTACAATGACGGCCTAATCGGGTCAAACCTGGACGATGCTGGGCCAATTGTGCGTCGACCTATGGGACTCCCAATCACGGCCAAATGTGATGCAGCCTGGATTCAAGCCAGGTACTGCAGTGATGCCTCTTGCACTGAGATGCAGGGTCTTAGACCACTGAGCCACTCGGGAGCTCTTGATGGGACCTAGATATTGTTAGCTTGCCAAATAATGGTCTTGTGTAGAATACAAAGTGCAATTTTATCCCACTATTGTCATCATTGATAGTAATTTCAGAAGTACACTAGTAGTAGTAGCATCAGCAGCACCTCAAAATGCCATGAGCCAATTCTTGAGACTAGAATGCCTCCAGCCTCAGACGTTGGCACCATTATCAGGGCAGATCAGAGACTAGGTTTGTGTTCATTGGGCACTGAACTGAAGAAAACTGACCAAAAAAATGAATGGACCAATAAGCACTGAGGTTGTTGTGTCTGGTCAAAGCAGGCATGACAGAGATATATTTTAACATGCAAAAAGAGCCTTAAAGGTAGACTCAGTGAAATGACATTGCCATGAACAGCACCGCAGATATTGAGATGAGCAAGATGCATCACTCTACTCTCACATAGTTACACACAGTATCTGCACATGTGCATGGGTTCGCTTCACGGTGTTTACACCCTGGTAGCCAAGGCACCAAAACAGGAGAAGTTGAGCCTCACGCTTCAACACTCTTAGTTGTTGCGGAAAGGTACCCGGTATGCTGTTTACTTTCTGCATCTACGTCATATCGCTGAGTTTACCTTTAAAAGATGCACACAAGCGATTAAAAAAAAAAAAAGTTCCTTTTAAAAAACAATATCAATGAATAAATACAGCAATGTACTTAATGTTAATTATTTTGAAGACATTTTTTAGACACAAGTGCTTCCTATTGGACAAAACATAATCCTAAACACAACCAAAGCAAGCTGTAAATGCATCCAAAAAGTTTGTAGCGTCACAAGCTTGATGTAGTCATTGTGTGCTAGGAATATGGGACCAAATACTAAACTTTGTACTACTTTAATACACTATAAGTGAAATTGTCCAAATACTTATGACATTTTTAAATGAGGGGACATTTTTAAACGGTGAATCAAATATGTATGAAAATACCCGAAAATAAAAGGTGACATTCTATACTGTCACCTCATGTATACTGTTACCTCATATAAAACATTTGATCTCCCCCAAAAAATGCTGGAGTATTGAGGCCCAATTTTTTTTTATTGCATCACTGTCCAAATAGATACAGAGGTGAGTGTAAATAAAACCAACATCTATTTGCACCTCTACCTGTCTGCCTGAATCTTTGCCCTTACAACTGCTACAAGGTATTTTACAAACAATGAATGCGCCCTAATTGGAGGGAGACAGACAATACATTCGTGGAGAGAGATGACCCTATCACAGTCCTCGCCTTCTTCTTGTCTTTTGTATTCTGGACTGGTTCTTAATCAGTTATGTTTAGGGCTGTTGTTGGTAGACCTAACAGTTGTATATTTCTGTAAATTGAACCATGTATTTTGCATTAAGATTATTAGGCTATTGCAAGTATCAGAGGGGAGAGACCAGAGACAGCGTATGATTCTCAGCAGTGGCGTGTATTCATTCAAGATATGGACTTGATGGAAAGACGATTGTCTTTTGTATTCTGGACTAGTTGTCATTCAGTTATGTTTAGGGCTATTGGTAACAGTTAATTATTTCTGTACATTGAACCGTGTATTTTGCAATATATAATGTTATTTATTGCATTTATTATTAGGTCTTTGTAGTTATTTATTATAATTTACATTGAACTGTTCCATAAGAAAAGGTTGCTGACCCCCGTATTATAGCTTCATGATATCTGGACAATCTTTCATATGCCAAACCTTTTTGTCTCGTGCTTTAGACCCATCAGCTGAAATGTWATGGCAAACTGTGTTTGACAACTAGATTCTTCACGCTGTCTTCCATGTGCCTTCCCTCTCTGCTGTGACATGACACTGAGCCACCATGTTTGATAGATTCCTCCTGCCACCTGCTGAGCAGTTGAAGGATTGGCCCCAGGGCTACAGAGACCCGCCCTAGCACGCATCACATTTTTGGGGCCGCAAATTGTCAGGGTCTCTGTAAGGAAGAAGGCATGATGACAGATAGGCACCGTCAGGTCATGACAGATGGCACATCATGGCACATCATTCTGCAGAAAATGATCCCCCCATTATTTCCGTTACAATCTGGGCATTTATCTAAACGCTAGCTACAATCGACGAGCCTTTGTTGTGCTACCATACGATATCTATACTCAACCTCCATTGTTTGAAAGTGACATTCTGCAGTATGAGTTAGGAGTCTTTCTACTACAGCAGATATATGGTTTCAACATGTCATTGATACTGATGTATCGTTTCAACGGAGCTGATGCAAAGTGGGGATTGTTATCTGGGCTCTGTCTCAGGAATTGAGAGCAGAACAGAGGTCATCTCACAGACATAACGGAGTCTCTGATTGACATTCCAGACTCACAAAGTTCCAAATCCCTCACTATCCCTTCCCCTAACACTCCATTGTTTGCAGATCTGTAATGTGTAAGCAAAAGCCGGAAGCTCCACCACACACACACACACACACCACAGGGGGTGTATGTACAGAGCAGATATTAATAAGCTCCCAGACATTACTTGAAATGTCAAAACGTACAATAGATTAATTGGCCGACAACACAATGCCAAGTTGGCATCAAGAGGACATTGAAATCCATTGCCCAGCCCGGTAAACTCTATTTTACTACATGCTGGTATTGATGCATGGACTGGGTTGGATTTTTACCTTGCCTTAAATAACGGTATTTTAATGTTTAGTTTCAAATCAAATTGTATTAGTCACATGCGCCGAATACAACAGCTAATGTGCGATCCAGAAAACAGCCGGTAGCCCCAGAGTCTATGAAAGCAGGAACTGCCCATTGCACAGAAACACTGGAAACAACTCGGAACCCCTCCATCCTCTCACGACGACGTTCCCGAAGCCGGTTGTCAATTCGGATGGCCAGAATGATAAGTTCATCCAGAGTGTCGGGGTTGTCCCGAGAAGCCAGTTCATCCTTGAGAACCTCACTGAGTCTGTTCAGAAAGGCTGAGTGAAGTGCTTCTGTATTCCAACCGCTCTCAGCAGCGAGCATCCGAAAGTCAATGGRGTAATCAGCTACTCTCCYGCTGCCCTGCCGAAGCGCAATGAGTCTTTGAGCAGCATTCCTGCCACTGATGGGGTGATCAAAAACCCTCTTCATCTCCTGGGTGAAGCTTTGCCAATTAAAACAGATGTCTGATTGCTGCTCCCATATGGCCGTGGCCCAGGCCAGAGCCCGTCCTGAAAGCAAGGAGATGACGTATGCCACTCTGGAACACTCGCTGGGAAACGTTGATGCCTGCAGCTCGAAGGCCAGCGAGCATTGGAGCAGGAACCCATGACACCTCCCAGGAGGCCCCTCATAGCACTCCGGTGCCGGGAGATGAGGCTCCCGAATGGAGGAAGACGCTGGGCTGGTAGGGAGTGGAGGATTAGGAACAGCCACAGGTACAGCAGCCGTTGCTCCCGCCTGTCCTGTCTGCAGAGTGAACACAAGAGTTCTTAAATCATCCGACAATGTCTGCAGCCACGCCTCTCACCCGCTCTCACCCACAGTTCCATGGTGGGTGAGAGCCGACTGTAAATGGTGGAGTTCGGTATGTTCCTTGGACGACTGAGAAATCTCTGCTTGGTCCATTGTAGGCTTAGGTCTACTGTAACAATAGTACTAGTACAAACTCGAACCCAGGCGCAGAGAAACACAGCAAGCAGAGGTCAAGGTAAATCCAGAACTTTTACTTAGAGTCTTAACAGAAACAAGGCAACCGCACAAGAGCACACTAATAACACATGAGACCTAAGCAAAGATAAAGGCCAACAGAGGAACCTAAATAACAAGMCAACCAGGTGAACAGAGAAGGTAATAAAAAACAGGTGAATCCAATAAGTAATAATCAGGGTAACTTGGAACCTAGAAAACAGGGTAAGGGTGCCCTCCAATGGTAACCTAAGGAAACAACAATCAAATGACACAGAAACTGTGACACTGTCGTCTCTTTACGCAATTGACGGGGATTTGGGCCTGTTCCCGGGAAAGCAGTATGTCGTTCACYTCGGACTCGTTAACGGAAAAAAAAAGCTTCTGCCAGTTCGTGGTGAGTAATCGATGTTCTGATGTCCAGAAGTTATTTTCGGTAATAAGAGACGGTAGCAGCAACATTATGTACAAAATAAGTAAAAAAAGAACTTACAAACAACGCAAAAAAAACAAACATAAAAACACACTCGTTAGGAGCACATRAAATGTCAGCCATCTTCTCTGGTGCCATTTTTACATGTTAAATGTAATATAAATGTTATTAACTGAGTGATGAAACTCAAAAAATTATGGCCATCATCCATTCTTACTGCTAGTAAGAGACTGCTAACAGTTGAGAACTGCTAATTTGCTAGCAAGCGCTTTGGGTGCGCACATGTACAAGGGACAATGCCCCTTGTGGCAAAAGTAAGAACTGCCATTGAATCCATTGAAAATGCATGGTCAGAAGCTAGGTTTCCATTCAATTAGCGACAGATTTTCATGCGAATATTCCAAAATCTGCATAAAGAAATGACATGCATTTTCTCACCAGTGGTGAGTTTCCACACGTAATGCACACAAAAAGGGCTTTTCTGCTTAATCTTTCATGTCCCGAATAAAAATCGAAACTTCAATGTATTTCCATCGCATTTTCAACTGATAGTTTTGTCACAAGCCCCATTAAAATCACAATGTTTTTGCCACTCTAGGGTCATGCACGACTCATTAAGCATATTTAAAACTTTTATTATTCAAAAACATAAAATACCGTCAAATACCATAACACCGTAAAAAGAAATAAAAAATATTGTGATATAATACAGTATTTTGGCCATATCGCTCAGCCCTAGCCCAGCCTCTAGTGTTCTGCAACATACTTCTGGCAATGATCTATGAACAGTAAGCTCAGCTGCTTTGCAGGCCACAACAACCACCTAACTGCCTCATTGTCTTTTTAATCAAGGGGATTTTCTTATCTAATCTGCTGTCATTACGTCACTCAGAAAACAGGGTTCCAAAAGGGTTCTTTGGCTGTCCCCATAGGAGAACCCTTTTTGGTTCCAGGTAAAATCCTTTTTGGTTCCAAGTAGAACTCTTTTGGGTTCCATGGGGTTCAAGACTTAATGACAAGGTGTCAGGGTCGTGTGTATAGGTGGCAGGGAAGTCAGGCGCAGGAGAGTTAGACGGAGTGTAAATGGAGACTTTTAATAAATGTCCACTTAACATGCTCCAAACACGAAAATATACATACATAAAATAAACATGGGCGATCGACCCAGGGCGAGTGCCGGAYCCAGCCTGGGATTCTCTGGCGCAGTGTGAGGAGGGATACCGGCGAATGGAGGCAGCACGACGACGCGGTAGGAAGCCTGTGTGTCAGCACTTATGTTTGATAGCTTCACGGTCGTCTGTTTTGRTGGTTTGTTTTGTTTTTTTCCTTCTTGAAATAAAAAGAAGATGTACTTTCCACGCGCTGCGCCTTGGTCCTCTCTCAGTCCCTTTGACGATCGTGACACAAGGAGCTTCTTTGAAGAGATAAACAGTCAAAAGAGTTGTGCACCTAAGCACCTGCCGTCCCATTCCCTATTATCTCCTCTAGGCTGAAGATTAAGTGTGCAGTGACCATAACAGATGTGGAGCTTTCAGTAATTGAGTTGCATTGCGGCCTAAATGAAAGAATTGATTGGCCCCCACGTCTTGACATGTGAAATGAGCACCCACGTTTCTGTCACTGATCAACTTCTAAGACCATTTCTCTTCACACACACACACACACACACACACACACACACACACAGACACCTACAGCATATTACATACACTCTTAGAAAAAAGGGTTCTAAAAGGGTTCTTCGGCTGTCCCCATAGGAGAACACTTTTTGGTTCCAAGTAGAACTCTTTTTGGTTTCAGGTGAAACTCTTTTGGGTTCCATGTAGAACCCTCTGTGTAAAGGATTCTACATGGAACCCACAAGAGTTTCACCTGGAACCAAAAATGGTTCTTCAAAGGGTTCTCCTATGGGGACAGCCAATGAACCCTTTTAGGTTCTAGATACAGTGGGGAGAACAAGTATTTGATAACCTGCAAAATCGGCAGTGTTTCCTACTTACAAAGCATGTAGAGGCCTGTAATTTTTATCATAGGTACACTTCAACTGTGAGAGACGGAATCTAAAACAAAAATCCAGAAAATCACATTGTATGGACGTTTTTTAAGTAATTCATTTGCATTTTATTGCATGACATTAGTATTTGATACATCAGAAAAGCAGAACTTAATATTTGGTACAGAAACCTTTGTTTGCAATTACAGAGATCATACGTTTCCTGTAGTTCTTGACCAGGTTTGCACACACTGCAGCAGGGATTTTGGCCCACTCCTCCATACAGACCTTCTTCAGATCCTTCAGTTTCAGGCTGTCGCTGGGCAATACGGACTTTCAGCTCCCTCCAAAGATTTTCTATTGGGTTCAGGTCTGGAGACTGGCTAGGCCACTCCAGGACCTTGAGATGCTTCTTACGGAGCCACTCCTTAGTTGCCTGGCTGTGGGTTTCGGGCGTTGTCATGCTGGAAGACCCAGCCACGACCCATCTTCAATGCTCTTACTGAGGGAAGGTGGTTGTTGGCCAAGATCTCGCGATACATGGCCACATCCATCCTCCTCTCAATATGGTGCAGTCGTCCTGTCCCCTTTGCAGAAAAGCATCCCCAAAGAATGATGTTTCCACCTCCATGCTTCACGGTTGGGATGGTGTTCTTGGGGTTGTACTCATCCTTCTTCTTCCTCCAAACACGGCGAGTGGAGTTTAAACCAAAAGCTCTATTTTGTCTCATCAGACCACATGACCTTCTCCCATTCCTCCTCTGGATCATCCAGATGGTCATTGGCAAACTCCAGACGGCCTGGACATGCGCTGGCTTGAGCAGGGGGACCTTGCGTGCGCTGCAGGATTTTAATCCATGACGGCGTAGTGTGTTACTAATGGGTTTCTTTGAGACTGTGTCCCAGCTCTCTTCAGGTCATTGACCAGGTCCTGCCGTGTAGTTCGGGCTGATCCCTCACCTTCCTCATGATCATTGATGCCCACGAGGTGAGATCTTGCATGGAGCCCCAGACCGAGGGTGATTGACCGTCATCTTGAACTTCTTCTTCCATTTTCTAATAATTGCGCCAACAGTTGTTGCCTTCTCACCAAGCTGCTTGCCTATTGTCCTGTAGCCCATCCAGCCTTGTGGCAGGTCTACAATTTTATCCCTGATGTCCTTACACAGCTCTCTGGTCTTGGCCATTGTGGAGAGGTTGGAGTCTGTTGATTGAGTGTGTGGACAGGTGTCTTTTCTACAGGTATTGAGTTCAAACAGGTGCGTTAATACAGGTAATGAGTGGGGAGAACAGGAGGGCTTCTTAAAGAAAAACTAACAGGTCTGTGAGAGCCGGAATTCTTACGGTTGGTAGGTGATCAAATACTTATGTCATGCAATAAAATGCAAATGAATTACTTAAAAATCATACAATGTGATTTTCTGGATTTTTGGATTCCGTCTCTCACAGTTGAAGTGTACCTATGATAAAAATTACAGACCTCTACATGCTTTGTAAGTAGGAAAACCTGCAAAATCGGCAGTGTATCAAATACTTGTTCTCCCCACTGTATGTCACGGATCCCCCCGGCACTGATGCTCATTCTGTTCACCAATTCCGGAGATCTACGTCACCGGCTTTCTAGGCTTCACTGAACGGGATTCATTATCATCCACCCCGGACTGTCTTGTCTGATTACACACACCTGGTTCCCATTTCCTCTGATTAGTATGTTATATATGTCTTATATATGTCTCTCTCTGTCTTTGTCGGTTATTGTTCCCATGTCCGTTGGTCGTGTGAGTACCTATGCATTGGTGCAGCTGTTATGTTGCATGCTTTATATATTGTGTATTACGGGTATCAWCCCGTGTTGTTCAACGAGGTTTACCGTCGCTCTTTTGTTTGGGTACAGCCCAGTGTTTTGTATACGTGTTTGTTTTGGGTATATTAAAAACCCCTATTGTGTATTCCTGCACCTGGGTAGAGCTGGAGTTATGTTGTCAAAACGGCAGGTTGTCATTCGWCCAGCTCATCAGCATGGCGATCCGGTTGGACAACCTCCTGCGGTCCCAAAGAAGACCTGCGAGGAATTTGGAGCCCATGGCTACCCCTGCTCCGTGGCCAGAGCCGATGGAGGTGGGCTCGGCACGTTTGCCTGAGGCAGAGCATAAGTGAAGGAGGAATCTGAGCCTCTGCTTCTATTGTGGAGAAAGAGGTCATTTCTCCTGCTCTCTATTCACTAGGAGGTGAGGAGGTGACAAGCCAGGGAATTCRCCTGCGCCAGGAGGCAAGGTCTCCTCTCCTTGTCGTTAAATTCCGTGAGTACCCTAGCCCTTCACTCCCATTAGCTCTGATTGATTCCAGAGTTGCCGGGAATTTCTTAGATAGCGCACTGGCCACTGCATTATGCATTCCTTTGTTTCCACTGCATTCACCCATTCCAGTTCGAGCCCTGGATAATCGTCCAATAAGGACAGGGCTCGTACATCACATTACTGTTCCTGTTTCATTGCTGACCATGACACTCATTCAGAACAGATCACTTTCTTGATTATAGACACCCCCACGCACCCCATTGTTTTAGGTCTCCCCTGGTTGAGTTTGCATAACCCGGTTATTTCCTGGTCCGATAGGAGACTGCTGGGTTGGTCGCAGGAGTGTCAGGGAAGGTGTCTCGCGGTGTCTGTCAACACCACTACGGTGGAAAGTCCGGACTG
The DNA here is from genome assembly GCF_002910315.2 of Salvelinus sp. IW2-2015. Lineage (NCBI taxonomy): Eukaryota > Metazoa > Chordata > Actinopteri > Salmoniformes > Salmonidae > Salvelinus > Salvelinus sp. IW2-2015. Next base: position 15,528,535 of record NC_036847.1, read on the forward strand.
TGCTCAAGTGGATTTACCGGAGGAGTACCAGGATCTGCACCGGGTTTTCTCAAAGACCCAGGCTACACGCCCTTCTCCCCAACGCCCCTGGGACTGTGCCATTGTCCTGATATTTGACGCAGCCCTCCCGAGAGGACATGTCTATCCTCTCTCCTATGCAGAGACCGAGGCCATYGAGACCTATGTACAGGAGAGTCTCCAGCAGAATTTTTTCCGCCCCTCTAAGTCACCAGCCTCCTCAAGCTTCCTTTTTGTCAAGAAAGATGGGGGACTGCGCCACTGCATTGATTATCGAACACTGAACAAGGCCACCATCAAGTTCAGCTAACCTTTACCCCTCATCCCAACCACCATCGAACAAATGCACGGGGCGCAGTACTTCACGAAACTGGCCTTGAGGAGCGCCTACAATCTGGTGCGCATTCGTGCAGGCAATGAATGGAAGACTGCTCTTTACTCGTAATGCCCTTTGGCCTGTCTAATGCTCCTTCAGTCTTCCAGGCATCAACAAAGTGTTTCGGGACATGCTGGGACGGGGCGTAGTGGTCTATATAGACGACATTTTGGTCTATTCTGCTGACCGCGTCCAGCATGTCTCATTGGTCAGGTCTGTGCTGAGAAGACTGTTGGAGCATGATCTATATGTTAAACAGGAGAAATGCTTGTTTTTCCAGCGGTCCAAGTCCTTTTTGGACTATCTCATCTCCACGGAGGGAGTGGAGATGGAGGAGCAACGTGTCAGCGCAGTCAGGTCATGGCCCATCCCCAACTCTATGAAAGCAATCCAGCGATTCCTGGGGTTCGCCAACTATTTCCAGAGGTTCATCKGGGGCTTCAGCACGGTAGTTGCGCCTCTTACCTCCCTGCTGAGAGGAGGTCAGCGGCTTCATTGGACGGCGAAGGCGGAGAGGGCGTTCGAGACGCTATAGGCACGTTTCACCACTGCTCCCGTGTTGGCACATCCCGACCCCTCACTCCCCTTCATCGTCGAGGTTGATGCCTCCGAAGTAGGAGTTGGGGCAGTGCTGTCCCAGCGTACCAGGAACCCCCCCAAAGCTGCGGCCCTGTGTTTTCTACTCTAAGCAGCTGAGCCCCGCCCAGAGGAATGACGACGTAGGGGACCGGAAACTTTTGATGGTCAAGAAGGCTTTGAAGGCGTGGAGGCACTGGCTGGAGGGGTCCAAACACCCTTTCCTGGTGTGGACGGACCACCGCAACCTGGAGTACATCAGGACAGCGACGAGGCTAAACCCGAGACAGGTTKCAATTCACGATTTCCTATAGGCCAGGCTCGCRTCTATGACGCAGAGGAGAGGCAGGGAGAGGAGACCCTCGTCATCCCTCCGTTCCGCATAATCGCGCCAGTGGTATGGGATGTGGATGCTGACATACGGCAGGCCCTGTGTACAGAACCCGCACCMGCACAGTGCCCGGAGAACCGCGCCTACGTGCCCACAGGTGTGCCGGGTCATCCTGGGATAGGCTGTACCATCGCCTGCCTAACGGAGAAGTACTGGTGGCCCACCTTGGCTAGGGWCGTCCGGGGTTACGTCTCTTTCTGCTCCATCTGTGCTCCGTCTACCCTGGTCTCACCTCTCAGTGGACTTTGTCACTGACCTTCCCCCCTCCCAGGGAAACACCACCATTCTTGTCATTGTGGACCATTTTTCCAAAGCTTGTCGCATCCTTCCCCTGCCTGGGCTTCCGTCGGCCATGCAAACCGCAGAGGCTCTTTTTACGCACGTCTTCCGGCACTACGGGATCCTGGAGGATCGTGGCCCTCTGTTCACCTCACGGGTATGGAAGGCATTCATGGAACACCTAGGGGTCACAGTCAGTCTCACCTTCGAGTATCGGCCTCAAGAAAATGGGCTGGTGGAGAGGATCTACCAGGATTTGGGCAGGTTCCTGCGGTGTTACTGTCAGGATCGGCCGGGCGGATTTTCTACCTTGGGTGGAGTACACGCAGAATTCCCTCCGCCACTCCTCCACTAACCTCACACCCCAACACACACTGGAAAGGAATCAGCCGGCCCTGGCACCTTGGCATCCGAGCCAGACCGAGGCTCCTGCGGTGGACGATTGGTCGCCGTGCGTCGGCACAAGGAACAGGCTGACCGCCACCGCAGTGAGGTGCCTGTTTTCTCCCCAGGCGACCGGGTCTGGCTCTCCACCCGGAACCTGCCCCTCTGCCTGCCCTGCCGGAAGCTGAGCCCGTGGTTTGTGAGGCCGTTTAAAGTCCTGAGGAGGGTTAATGAGCTAACGTACCGTTTACAACTCCCTGTTGATTACCGCATTAACCTGATCTTTCATGTGTCTCTCCTCAGGCCAGTGGTGCCTGGTCCCCTCGCTGAGGCTGGACCTACTGATGTCCCACCTCCTCCTCTGGACATCGAGGGAGGTCCGGCGTACTCGGTCCGGGAGGTCCTGGATTCGAGGCGTCGGGGGGGGGGCGTCTCTAGTACCTCATCGACTGGGAGGGGTACGGCCCAGAGGAGTGGTGCTGGGTTCCTGCATTGGACATCTTGGACGCTTCGCTGACCAGGGATTTTTACCGTCGGCGCCCAGACCGACCCGCACTGCGACCCTGTGGTCGTCCCACTGCTGGTGCAGCGTGTCAGAGGAGGGCTACTGTCACGTACCCCCCCGGCACTGATGCTCATTCTGTTCACCAGTTCTGGAGGTCTACGTCACCGGCTTTCTAAGCTTCACTGAATGGGATTCATTATCATCAACCCCAGACRGTCTTGTCTCATTACACACACCTGGTTCCCATTTCCCCTGATTAGTATGTTATATATGTTCCCTCTGTCTTTGTCGGTTATTGTTCCCATGTCCGTTGGTCGTGTGAGTACCTATGCATTGGTGCAGCTMTTATGCTGCTTGCTTTATATATTGTGTACTATGGGTATCGTCCAAATCCTTTAAACCAGCTTTTTTTCCTAAGAGTGTAGGCTACCCATTGCATAAACATGACCTTACGGATGTAAAACTGCACAATCCTGACATGTAGCTCACTCAAACTCAACACAGTTTCAGTTTGCAATTTACAGCCATTGTTGAGGAAATAAAGTAATTATACCCTATTTCTTATTGTTAGGTGCTGGTCATGAAGTCACTTCATAAAGGGTTCAAAGACACTCCATGTATTACTTTCTTTGTCCACACTGAGCTTTGAAATTGAGGGACTTATCACTAGACTTGGGCGCTATCCAGATATCATACGTTCCTACTGATCTTGTGCCATATTCAGTAATACTGGCACTGAACACAAGGGACGCTATTTTCAAACCCCACTGAGCCTTTGTAATCCGAAGGTTAGCAATGCTTATAAGTACATGTAAAATCCCATAGAGAATGATAACAAAATGCTCACGAGCGCTACATSTTATACAGTCTCTGACCTGAAGTATTTGCAGGACAGACATCCCAGCTCAAAGTTATACAAGTAACAAAAAATGCTACTTACAGTTTGCTGCATGCACAAAACAAATATTAGACAGCAAGGCTCTTGATACAGGAGGAGATTCTCTGCTGTTACCAAGCGCAACTTGATTTTGTAAGAAGCTAACCACTTAGCTAGATAACTAAAGAGCTAATAAATTAGCTAAATTATCTGACAGGTATTATGTAGAACGCGATCTTCGGTATTTCCTAATGTATTGCACAAGTTGACTGCAGGTATTTACTTAAAGGGATACTTTGGTATTTTGCCAATGAGGCCCTTTATCTACTTCCCCAGAGTCAGATGGACTCGTTGTCACTCCCTGACCTTAGAGATCCTTATTATTCTCTATGTTTGGTTAGGTCAGGGTGTGACTCGGGTGGGAAAGTCTATGTTTTCTATTTCTTTGTTTTTGGCTGTGTGTGTTTCCCAATCAGAGGCAGCTGTCTATCGTTGTCTCTGATTGGGGATCATATATAAGTTGTKATTTTCCTTTTGGGTTTTTGTGGGATKTTGTTTTCTGTTTAGTGTCTGTGCCTGACAGAACTGTTCACTTTCATTTTRYTTTTTTGTTATTTTGTTTAAGTGTTTTTTGAATAAAAGGAATCATGAACACTTACCACGCTGCGCTTTGGTCTACGCTTCCTACCACCAACGAGAGCCGTTACACTCGTGGATACCATTTTTATGTCTCTGTATGAAGAAAGTAATTATATATATATTTTTTTGTATGTTTCAGTATTTCATTTTTTACCCCTTTTTCTCCCCAATTTCATGATATCCAATTGGTAGTTAGTCTTGTCCTATCGCTGCAACTCCCATACTGACTCGGGAGAGCTGTGCGTCCTCCAAAACACGACCCCGCCAAGCCACACTGCTTCTTGACACCCTCCCCTAACCCGGACGACGTTGGGCCAATTGTGTGCCGCCTCATGGGTCTCCCAGTCGCAGCCYCCTGCGACACAGCCTGGGATCTAATCAGTATGAAGTTAGTTTCGAGCCAATTCTAACTAGCGTTAGCACAATGACTGGAAGTCTATGGGTATCTGCTAATCCTGAAGTAGCCTTTAAAAGTAGCTACAAATATTACAATTTATAAAAAACWACTTCAAAGAAATAGTTTCAACGGTATTGACAGTATTGAAAAACCATCCCGTGGCTATTTCCAAATACCCCGGTATAGGTATATCCGGTATACCGCCCAAGCCTACTTATCATGCTGCGTGTCACATTAGTCCTCTCAAGATCCTGTTTATATAATTTTTGGATTGCCTCTGATTATGCACAGATAGGTTTGCCTGTCGCTAAAGTTGAGAGAAGTCTTCCGTCTGAGCCTTTCAAGAGTTAAATCCAGAGACCCGTTAGCAGACAGACAGCTGGCTGAGGGAAATGTTAATCTAAACTTCCTTGATGCTTTGGTGACTAATACCACATTATCCATCAGCTGTTTACAAGTGTGGAGCAATTAAAAGACTGAATTAAAACCCTATTTTGTTACTTCTTAATTACGGTTTTCCTGGATGTGTTAAACTTTAATCTTAGCCTGCCTTGTGCCATTTCACTAATCCCACCATCTCATTAGCTTTATCCCTTGTTTTTTATATCACACTTCCATTTTAGCTAGAGAAATGGTACTCAAATCTGGATCAAAGTACTGAAAGATTTAGAGATGTCTGTAATCTTGTCTAATGTCCATTGGTGGCACTCAGGTTTCCTGTCTTTATGCTATAGCGTAGCCGATGTGGAATAACTTGTAACGATTGTTCTCCTCCTCGTCTGAGGAGGAGCAGGGATCGGACCAAAACGCAGCTTTTGTGGAGTACATAATGAATTTATTCAAACAAGACGAACACGAAGCACACTTGAATAAATTACAAAATAACAAAAACGACGTAGACCGACCTGGACATGAGAACTTACATAACACGAAGAACGCACGAACAGGAACAGACTAAACAAACGAAACAGTCCCGTGTGGTACAGACACGGAAGACAATCACCCACAAACAAACGGTGTGAACAGCCTACCTTAATATGGTTCTCAATCAGAGGAAACGTCAAACACCTGCCCCTGATTAAGAACCATATAAGGCTAATTAACCAATGAACCTAAACAAGAAACAAATAACATAGACTSCCCACCCAGCTCACGTCCTGACCAACTAAACAAAGCTAAACAAAGGAAAAACAGGTCAGGAACGTGACATAACTACTCAGTTAGCGATGCGCTAATCTTGTGCAAGTGATGTCATCCGCCCTGAGACCCAGAAGTATTGTTTCTCCAGACCTAGAAATGCCTTTTTTTTTAGGTCAGTGGTATTGATGGTGCTTCTTTGGGTTGCGAATGTTGCGTGCAGAGGGTTCCTTGTTCGTGCCCAGCTTGGGGCAGACAGGGACGGAAGCTATACTGTTACACTAACACCATGATAAACATGTGGTTTGTCTTACAGATACAGCAGGAGTAATATTTGTTTACATGATTAACTCAAGTATTCCACAACATAGTAGGGCTGACCACATTTAGTCGATGGGTCGATTGTTTGGTCGACAGCCTGTTGGTCGACCGACATTCCTTTAGCCGAACAGTAGCAGAAAAATATACAGTATCAGTCAAAAGTTTGGACACACCTACTCATTCAAGGGTTTTTCTTTATTTTTACTATTTTGTACATTGTAGAATAATAGTGAAGACATCAAAACTATGAAGTAACACATAGGGAATCATGTAGTAACCAAAAAAGTGTTAAACAAATCAAAATATATTTTATATTTGAGATTCTCCAAAGTAGCCACCCTTTGCCTTGATGATAGCTTTGCACACTCTTGGCATTCTCTCAACCAGCTTCATGAGGAATGCTTTTCCAACAGTCTTGATGGAGTTCCCACATAAGCTGAGCACTTTTTGGCAGCTTTTCCTTCACTCTGCGGTCCAACTCATCCCAAACCATCTCAATTGGGTTGAGGTCGGGTGATTGTGGAGGCCAAGTCATCTGATGACTCACTCCATCATACTCCTTCTTGGTCAAATAGCCCTTACACAAACAAATGATAGTCCCACTACCGCAAACCAGAAATGTGCCTTGAATTCTAAACAAATCCCTCACAGTCACCAGCAAAGCACCCCCACACCATCACACCTCCTCCTCCATGCGTCATGGTGGGAATCACACATGRGGAGATCATCCGTTCACCTACTCTGCGTCTCACAAAGACACAGCGGTTGGAACCAAAAATCTCAGATTTGGACTCGTCAGACCAAAGGACAGATTTCCACCGGTCTAATGTCCATTGCTTGTGTTTCTTGGCCCAAGCAAGTCTCTTCTTCTTATTGGTGTCCTTTAAGTAGTGGTTTCTTTGCAGCAATTCGACCATGAAGGCCTGGTTGACGCAGTCTCCTCTGACTACATTATGTTGAGGTCTGTCTTTTACTTGACCTCTGTGAAGCATTTATTTGGGCTGCAATCTGAGGTGCAGTTAACTCTAATGAACCTATCCTCGGCAGCATAGTTAACTCTGGGTCTTCCTTTCCTGTGGCGGTCCTCATGAGAGCCAGTTTCATCATAGCGCTTGATGGTTTTTGTGACTGCACTTGAAGAAACTTTCAAAGTTCTTGACGTTTTCTGGATTGACTGACCGTCATGTCTTAAAGTAATGATGGACTGTCGTTTTTGGCTTATTTGAGCTGTTCTTACCATAATATTGCCTTGGTCTTTTARCAAATAGGGCTATCTTCTGTATACCAACCCTACCTTGTCACAGCACAACTGATTGGCTCAAACGCATTAAGAAGGAAAGAAATTCCACAAATTAACTTTTAACAAGGCATARCTGTGGTTCTGAAACACATCAGTGCGCTGTTGAATTGGCACCTTTTCCTAGACCATGTTGCTATGTGCATAATAGCAAAMTTAACCAGCATATTGGTGTTGAGAACAATGCGGCGGAGGCAGCAGCAGAATGAGGAGACGAGAACACAGCCCGTACCTTATTGTCTAAGAAAAGTGAGGAGAGAGGAATCCCCAATTTAATTAGGTCTATAATCAATAGCCTAACTGTTAAATGTGCTTGGCTTTATAAATCATCCATATATATCTATAGAAATAAGACAGATACTGCTTCTGTTGCCTGTTTGAGTATTTGTTTGTCAAGTAAACTATTTCTAGTAAACATGTCAATTAAACAATTTCACAAATGTTTTTAATCTTTYCTTTGCTGTAATAAAGGCTTTACACTTTTTTCCCGTTAGAACAGCTTCTGGTATTGTTTATAACTTATTTTGTGTTGTTTACACTGTTCCAAAATTGTCAGAAAAATAATATTTATAATAATTATAACACTCTTTTTCTTTTTCTCCTTCTTATTTTTACTATGATGATCATCATCATAATAATAAGTAACGTCATTATCATTAGTAGGGTTAGTATAGCAGCCTTGTGTAACCACCTTTGAGCTGTAGGCCTAAGAACACATCCTCTTTAGTCTTAAAACTGTAACTTAGGCATATATTAAGCCTGTATTTCAAAACTTATATAGGGTACTAGATCAATCAATCATTCATTCGTTCATGTCATCACACAGCATACGAGACATTCATATTTGGAAATGCAATCAAGCTTTTTAATTTTAAAATAAAATAAAGCGACCTTTGAATAATTTGCTTAAACATGAAATAAACCGTTCCATTCCGAAAATTGCATTCATGAATGATTGCGACTGTTTAGTCTTTGCTGTAATAAAGGCTTAACAAAAAAACGTTACAACAGACTCTGGTACGCTTGTAATTTATTTAGTGTTGTTTACATTGTTCCAAACGGTCAGAAAAATTATATTGTGATCTGACAGCACCTGTTTGGCACACATAATATACACGCAGCGCTTGCTCCTTACCTTACTTTTCTTGATCTCCAGTATTTTCCACAACTAGTAAGATTTATTCCACATATCTGACTTCCCCTTTACCTCATGAGCAACCAGTAGCCTAACCATTCCCCCTTTTCGGGTTTATTTCTCACGTCCTCTGCATCCATTTTGCTGTTATGGTGTTTGGAGTTTGTTATAACCAATTTATTAATGTGTTTATGATATGCTATAGGTCAGGCCACCTTGGTCACATGCATGTCATGCATTCTTTGTGTTATGGAAAGAGATCAAGATTTGAACTGGAATGTTTTCCTAAACAAATTAGATATTTTGGGAAACAGACCTTTGCAGTCAGAAATGGCTGTGGGAATATATGGGAATTAACGGGAATACATGGGAATTAACGGAAATATATGCAAATTAATATGAATACCATTTAAATGTAGATGTTTTTTGCATTGSATATATTTACCATATCATATGGAGACAGAAACATAAACCATTTACCTTATCATAAATAGACATAATTGCAAATGATTAAATCCTTCCAATAGAAATAAAAAAACWATTTAGTTACGAATTGAACTTTAATTAAATGAGTTGACTCTTCACATGGGATGATTTCACTGAACAACAAAAGAAAGGGAATATTGAATGATCCCCAATGATCCATCGCATCTCCCAAAAACGTTTTCAACATCTGTAAAATGAAAGTCTAGAAACTTAAGCTTTGGTTGTCTTCCTCTCAGGCTTTCATGTCTTCTCCCTGGACCTCCTCAACGTCCACCTCTTGAACATCAGACTCTGAGGCCTCATCTTCACTGTCACTTTCCAACCTTGTTGAGGATGGCTTGTTGTCAGGCTCAAAAGCCTAAAATTTGCCCGGATGGCCACCAATTTTTCAACCCTTGTATTGGTCAGCCTGTTGTGTGCTTTGGTGTGCGTTCCCAAACAAAGACTAGTTGCGCTCTGAGTCGGCTGATGTTGGTGAGATTTGGAGGATGATGGAGGCAACAGGAGAAAGAGCTTCAGATCCACAAAGTCCCTTCCACCAGGTGGCTGATGAGATACGTTGGCACGACTGCCATATTGCATCTCCATCCCAAAGCCCTTGCTTGGAAGTGTACTTCGCCAGACTGCCAAGAACCTTGCCCTCATCCAGGCCAAGGTGGCCAGACACAGTAGTGATGACACCATAGGCCTGGTTGATCTCTGCACCAGACAGGATGATCTTGCCAGCATACTTGGGGTCCAACATGTACGCTGCGGTGTGTATGGGCTTCAGGCAGAAGTCTTCAAGCTTTTTGATGTATTTCAGAACTGCAGTTTCCTCTGCTTGGAGCAACAGTGAAGTGGGCAGGGCAGTATGGTTTTCTTCTCTTACATCTACAAACAGAGTCTGAACATCAGACAGGATGGCATTGTCTCCCTCAATCCATGCAATGGCTACTACAATAGGTTTCAGGAGTTTRYGGCTGCTTACCACTCTCTCCCAAAATACATCATCCAGGAGGATCCTCTTGATGGGGCTGTCCATATCGGCAGACTGTGATATGGCCATTTCTTGGAGAGACTCCTTCCCCTCCACGAGACTGTCAAACATGATGACAACACCACCCCAACGTGTGTTGCTAGGCAGCTTCAATGTGGTGCTSTTATTCTTCTCACTTTGGTTGGTGAGGTAGATTGCTGCTATAACTTTATGACCCTTCACACACCTAACTATTTCCTTGGCTCTCTTGTAGAGTGTATCCATTGTTTTCAGTGCCATGATGTCCTTGAGGAGCAGATTCAATGCATAAGCAGCACAGCCAATGGGTATGATGTGAGGGTAGGACTCCTCCACATTAGACCAAGCAGCCTTCATGTTTGCAGCGTMGTCTGTCACCTTCTGTGGTCCAAGGTCATTGATGACTGCCTTCAGCGCATCTGCAATGTAGAGACCAGTGTGTCTGTTGTCCCTTGTGTCTGTGCTCTTGTAGAATACTGGTTGACGGGTGGAGATYATGTAGTTAATTATTCCTTGCCCACYAACATTRYACCACCCATCAGAGATGTTTGTATTACAGTCAGCTTTCTCTATGATTTGCTTGACTTTTCAACTCTGTTGAACTCTGCATCCAGCAAATGAGTAGATAAAGCATGTCTGGTTGGCGGGGTGTATGCTGGGTGAAGAACATTCAGAAATTTCTTCCATTACACATTGCCCGTGAGCATCAGAGGTGATCCAGTTGCGTACACAGCTCGAGCAAGACATTCATCAGCATTTCTCTGACTACGTTCCTCCATTGAGTCAAAAAAAAAATCTGATTCCAGGAGGACCATGAGCTGTTGCTGTCGATAAGGTGTCTGATTCATTATTTTCACCTCATATAGAAGTAGAGGGACTTTTGTCCGAGGTTGCTTGTGAGCGCTGAGGGAGCTTTATGCACTTGGCCAGATGATTCTGCATCTTTGTTGCATTCTTCACATATGATTTGGCACAGTATTTGCAAATGTACACAGCTTTTCCTTCTACATTAGCTGCAGTGAAATGTCTCCACACATCAGATAGTGCCAGTGGCATTTTCCCGTAAAGATTAGAAAAAAAGAAGAAAAAAAAAATCAAATACAATTCCATGTACAGATAAATAGTTAAGCAGTTAGATTAAGCAATTATTTTGTAAGATAAATGTTTTTAAATTAAACATGTATGGAAACAGGTGAATTGACACTCCTCAGTTAGCAGGCTCAAGCAAGCTAAAACCCACATGGTAGCAGAAATTGTTAACAAGTTAGAAATTATTTAAACACACTGCTSTAGGCTACTATTTACTAGTTAACAAAGAAATATGTCATAAAATATATTCACCTTACCCAGTATTGTAATAAAAACTTACCAGAAAGCATATAGTCCTTGGCTCAGACAGTGTAGTAGTGCTGGCTCAATAGCATCTCATTAGTGTGCAMGATCTTGAGAATCAGCTGTACATGTGATGGAAGAGTGCACTGCACATGTGATGGAAGAATGCACTGTGCATGCAGAGGGTTGCGATTCCATTGAATWGGGGAAAGTTTAACCAACATATGCCACAAGACCTAGAAATGCCTTATGTGTATCCCACAAAAAAGGTTAATTGTTATAAGCTAACTTTTTTGATGAATTTAAGTAAATTCCCCAAATTCCTGACTTAATTTCCCATGGAAAATTCCCGGAAATTTCACGGAAAGTTTCCGACCCTTTGCAACACTAATTAAAACACATAGGATGTGTCTAACTATAGGAAAAATACAAGTTTTATAACAGACGACTCTTGGTCGACCATTATGTTTTGTAGTCGTGGACGGCCCTACAACATAGATTATTGTAACGATGTGTGCTGAGTGTCGGGAAGCAAGTTCAGGGAGTGAGTGTTTTAATAAATAAATGAAACAAACACGTAACAAACAACTCACCGACATGACCCAGGAACAGATACAGTAACGCCTTGGGAAGGAACCAAAGGGAGTTTTATTTTTTATTTAACCTTTATTTAACCAGGTAGGCCATTTGAGAACAAGTTCTCATTTACAACTGCGACCTGGCCAAGATTAAGCAAAGGAGTGCGACAAAAACAACAACACAGAGTTACACATGGGATAAACAAACGTGCAGTCAATAACACAATAGAAAAATCTATGTACAGTGTGTGCAAATGTAGTAAGATTAGGGAGGTAAGGCAATAAATAGGCCATAGTGGCAAAATAATTACAATTTCGCATTAACACTGGAGTGATAGATGTGCAGATGATGATGTGCAAGTAGAGATACTGGGGTGCAAAAGAGCAAGAAAAATAAATAACAATATYGGGATGAGGTAGTTGGGTGTACTATTTACAGATGGGCTATGTACAGATGCAATGATCGGTAAGCTGCTCTGACAGCAGATGCTTAAAGTTAGTGAGGGAGATATGAGTCTCCAGCTTCAGTGATTTTTGCAATTTCTTCCAGTCATTGGCAGCAATGAAGGAAAGGCGGCCAAAGGAGGTGTTGGCTTTGGGGATGATTTTAGAAAGAGAGGGTCCAGATTGTCTAGCCCACCTGATTTGTAGGGGTCCAGATTTTGCAGCGCTTTCTGAACATCAGCTAACTGGATTTGGGTAAAGGAGAAGCGTGGGGGGGGGGSTTGGGTAAGTTGCTGCGGGGGGTGCAGAGCTGTTGGCCGGGGTAGGGGTAGCCAGGTGGAAACCATGGTCAGCCGTAGAAAGATGCTTATTGAAATTCTCTATTATCGTCAATTTATCGGTGGTGACAGTGTTTCCTAGCCTCAGTGCAGTGGGCAGCTGGGAGGAGGTGCTCTTATTCTCCATAGACTTTAGTGTCCCAAAACCTATTGGAATTAGTGCTACAGGATGCAAATTTCTGTTTGAGTGACATATATAGGGAAGGTAATCAGYGAAGTGATTGAGTCCAGGTGAGTCTGATGACGCGCAGGTGCGCGTAACGATGGTGACAGGTGTGCGCCATAAAGAGCAGGCTGGTGGCTTAGAGACCAGCGAGGGAGCACACGTGACAGTACCCCCTCCCCGACACGCGGCTCCGGCCGCAGGACGCCGACCAAAATGACGATCCCGGGGATCAGGAGTGGACCAGTCATCTATGCTGAGGCGCGGGAGACCTGTCAGTCCAGCTGAGACGCAGGAGCATGGCGACCTAGAACGCCGGAGAAAGAGCATATGTTACGGTACCCCCTCCCCGGTGCGTTCGGCTCCAGCCACAGGACGCCAACCAAAGGGACGATCTCGGGGATCAGGAGCGGACCGGTCACCCCTGCTGATTGCGCGGGAACCTGTCGCCGGCTGGGGCACGGGAACCTGACAGACCGGCTGAGGCAGAGGAGCCTGGCGATCCAGCTGAGGCATTAGAGCCTGACGAGCCGATGGAAGCAGGGTAGCCTAGCGATCCGGCGAAGGCATGAAAGCCTGACGAACCGGCGGAGGCAGGGGAGCCTGGCAATCTGTCTGAGGCATGAGAGCCTGTAGCGGCTCCCGGACCCGACATCATTCCCACCYAAACAAAAAATAAAAATAACACTCCCTGATGCGATGTGTTATTCTGTAACGATGTGCACTGAGAGTCAGGAAGCAAGTTCAGGGAGTGAGTGTCTTAATAAATAAATGAAACAACCATGTAACACAAACAATGCACAGACATGACCCAGGAACAGAAACAATAACGCCTGGGGAAGGAACCAAAGGGAGTGACATATATAGGGAAGGTAATCAGGGAAGTGATGGAGTCCAGGTGAGGCTGATGATGCACAGGTGCGCGTAACGATGGTGACAGTTGTGCGCCATAACGAGCAGGCTGATGACCTTGAGACCGGAGAGGGGGCACACGTGACAATTATCCTCAATGAGACTATGAGATTATAACTGTGCCYCTGGCTACTTCAGTCCTGTAAGAGAATGAGCTCTGCACACCTCCCAATCCCAAATTGAATAGCATGGTTGCATGATTCACTTTTTATATCTGAGTCTTTTATGTGCACATTCTCATTCTATGGATAGATAGGCCTACCTGGAAATACTTTGGAAGTAGGATAACCAGACCGGCAAATGTAGCATATTCTAAGACAACAAAAGGCTTAAATTCAGATGTTAATAGGAAGTCATTATATTGTTATCAAGTTGGCTACAATGGCCAGACATCGTAGTTGTCTGTTGTTCTTAAAGTATTATTACTGTATACTATATGCTTTACTTGTTTCACTTTTTTGAATTGTGTGACCAACCTAAAAATTCTAGCATTTTCTTATGACTTACACTATATATACAAAATTATGTGTACACCCCTTCAAGTTAGTGGATTCCGCTATTTCAGGAACACCCATTGCTGATAGGTGTTTAAGATCGAGCACCCAGAAATCTCCATAGACAAACATTGGCAGGAGAATGGCCTTACTGAAGAGCTTAGTGACTTTCAACGTGGCACCGTCATATGATGCCACCTTTCCAACAAGTCAGTTTGTCACATTTCTGCCCTGCTAGAGCTGCACCAGTCAACTGTAAGTGCTGTTATTGTGAKGTGGAAACGTCTAGGAGAAACAACGGCTCATATGCTTATGTCCGTATGTTTACGGACATATTCAATCATATTCAATCAATCAATGTTTACGGACATATTCAATCAATCCTTATCCCAGTCTGCTGTTCCCACGTGCTTCAAGAGGGCCACCATTGTTCCTGTTCCCAAGAAAGCTAAGGTAACTGAGCTAAACGACTACCGCCCCGTAGCACTCACTTCCGTCATCATGAAGTGCTTTGAGAGACTAGTCAAGGACCATATTACCTCCACCCTACCGGACACCCTAGACCCACTCCAATTTGCTTACCGACCCAATAGGTCCACAGACGACGCAATCGCAACCACACTGCACACTGCCCTAACCCAGTAACTGGCGACAAGAGGAATACCTATTGTGAGAATGCTGTTCATCACTACAGCTCAGCATTTAACACCATAGTACCCTCCAAACTCGTCATCAAGCTCGGACGCGCGGTCTCGACCCCGCCCTGTGCAACTGGGTCCTGACTCCTGACGGGCCGCCCCAGGTGGGAGGGTAGGTAACAACATCTACCACCCGCTGATGACCATCAAACACTGGCCCCACAAGGGTGCGTTTCTGAGCCCTCTCCTGTACTCCCTGTTCACCACACGACTGCGTGCCATGCACGCCTGCCAACTCAAATCTCAAGTTTAGCGAGATGAACGACGTACAGATTGGTGAAGGAAACTGTGCATTACACCAACGACGAGACGAGCCTACAGGAGGAGGTGAGGCCCCAGGGATTGTGGTGATCGAGGAAATAAATAACCTACAGATCACGTCAACGTCAAACAGAAAGCCAAAGGAGATATATGTGGACTTCAGGAAACAGCAGAGCGAGCACCCACGCCTATCCAACATTCGGAAGGAGCACAGATGAGTGAGGAGAAAGGTGCGGAAAGATTTCTAAATCCTCGGAGTATACGACATGGTCACCGAGACGAAATGAACAATTGGATCACCCACCCAGAACAGCGGTCTGAGAGATAAGCGCAGCAGAGCAGGCGCATCTTCAACCTCAGGAGGCTGAAGAAATTTGGCTTGTCACCAAAAGCACTACAAACTTCTAACAGATGCACAATCGAGAGCATCCTGTCGGGCTGTATCACCGCCTGGTACGGCAACTGCTCCGCCCACAACCGTAAGGCTCTCCAGAGGGTAGTAGTCTGCACAACGCATCACCGGGGGCAAAACTACCTGCCCTCCAGGACACCTACACCACCGCATGTCACAGGAAGGCCATAAAGATCATCAAGGACACACAACCACCCAAGCCACTGCCTGTTCACCCCGCTATCATCCAGAAGGCGAGGTCGTACAGTGCATCAAAAGAGGACCGAGAGACTGAAAACAGCTTCTATCTCAAGGCATCAGACTGCGTTAAACAGCCACCACTAACATTTAGCGGCGCTGCCAACATACGACTCAACTCCAGCCACTTTAATAAATGGGAATTGATGAGGGGGAAGAAGCTAGATAGTGAATAAAACGTGTAGCGCAACTAGAAAGCCACTGACAAACGATATGCAACGATTAGAGAGATGAGCAGAGTTAGCATAACACCAAAGTAGGCGATAATACTATCAATCGTCATAGATGTTATAAACTATGACTACGCGAGACTAAGTGACACAATCTACTGGCATCTTGCCAAGTTAGTGCCGATTCGAAAGCAGTGTGAACATAGCGAGCGTACATTGCGACTAAGTAGCACGTTAGAGATGTACAAATATATCGTATGTAAATCCCTCTCAGTGAAAAAGAGGAGGCAGAGGAAAAGGGAGAAAGCAGTGAAAGAGAGGAGCCAGAGAAAAGGGGAGAAAGCAGTGAAAGAGAGGAGGCAGAGGAAAAGGGAAAAGCATGAAAGAGAGAGGCAGAGAAAGGAGAAGGCAGTGGAAAGAGAGGAGGCAGAGAAAAGGAGAAAGCAGTGAAAGAGAGGAGGCAGAGAAAAAGGGAGGAAGCAGTGAAATGAGAGGAGCAGAGAAAAGGGAGAAAGCAGTGAAGAGAGGAGCAGAGAAAAAGGGAGAAGGCAGTGAAAGAGAGAGCAGAGAAAAGGAGAAAGCAGTTGAAAGAGAGGAGGCAGAAGAAAAGGAGAAAGCAGTGAAAGAGAGGAGGCAGAGAAGAAAAGGGAGAAAGCAGTGAGAGAGAGGAGGCAGAGAAAAGGAGAGAAGCAGTGAAAGAAGAGGGAGACAGAGGGAAAAGGGAGGAAAGCAGTGTAGACGAGAGGAGACAGGAGAAGAAAAGGGAGGAAAGCAGTGAGAGAGAGGAGGCAGGAAAAGAGAAAAGAAGGAGGAAGCAGTGAAAGAAGGAGGCAGAGAAAAGGAGGAAAGCAGTGAGAGAGAGGGAGGCAGAGAAAAGGGAGAAAGCAGTGAGAGAGAGGGAGGCACAACTGAGGGTTGGTATTAAAGTAAGTCAAGGTGTGTGGAAGAAAAATGGCTAGGTAGAGTTACTTGATATGTTAATTAGCATGCGAGATTGTGCGGAGAACTAAGAAGCACAAGCATTTCGCTACACTCGCATTAACATCTGCTAACCATGTGTATGTGACAAATAAAATTTGATTTGATTTGATTTGGTAGGCCACACAAGAGCTGAAGCATGTAGCACGTAAAAATCGTCTGTCCTCGGTTGCAACACTCACTACCGAGTTCCAAACTGTCTCTGGAAGCAACGTCAGCACAATAACTGTTCGTCGGGAGCTTCATGAAATGGGTTTCCATGGCCGAGCAGCCGCACACAAGCCTAACATCAACATGCACAATGCCAAGGGTCGGCTGGAGTGGTGTAAAGCTCGCCYCCATTGGACTCTGGAGCAGTGGAAACACATTCTCTGTAGTGATTAATCACGCTTCACCATCTGGCAGTCCGACGGACGAATCTGGGTTTGGCGGATGCCAGGAGAATGCTACCTGCCCGAATGCATAGTGCCAACTGTAATGTTTGTTGGTGGAGGAATAATGGTCTGGGGCTGTTTTTCATGGTTCGGGCTAGGCCCTTTAGTTCCAATGAAGGGAAATCTTAACGCTACAGCATACAATGACATTCTAGACGATTCAATAGTTTTGGGAAGGCCCTTTCCTGTTCCAGCATGACAATGCCCCTGTGCACAAAGCGAGGTCCATACAGAAATGGTTTGTCGAGATCGGTGCGGAAGAACTGGCTTGCACAGAGCCCTGACCTCAACCCCATCGGACACCTTTGGGAGGAATTGGAACGCTGACTGCGAGCCAGSCCTAATCGCCCAACATCAGTGCCCGACCTCACTAATTAATGCTCCTGTGGCTGAATGGAAGCAAGTCCCAATGTTCCAACATCTAGTGGAAAGCCTTCCCATATTAATGCCCATGATTTTGGCATGAGATGTTCGACGAGCAGGTGTCCACATATTTTTGGTTATCTAGTGTAGCTCCTGTGTGGCTCAGTTGGTACACCATTGCACTTGCAACACCAGTGTTGTGGGTTCGATTCCCACGGGGGACCGATATGAACATTTATGCACTCACTACTGTAAGTTTCTCTGGATAAGAGCATCTGCTACATTACGTWAATGTAAGATAACAACAACTAACCATTTGGGAAACACTGTCATAAAATAACTATATTACATAAAGGGTTGTAATAAGTACTGCATTACCATCACTGCGGTGGAAGTAGTTGTCAAAGTCATATTCCCCGTATCTTCAAAGACAACAGCTGAAGCAGAAGAAAACTTGGAGCGGACACCCTTTGCCCCCTGATAATAGAGCTACAGTATGTGGCTGTTATCTGAAAGATAATTGAGCTCTCTAAGAATGTCAGCTATTTTTAATCGTGAGGGGAGGAACTTCTGTTTAAGAGTACAAATCAGATTATTCTCAGAGAGCGAGTGGTCACCTTCACATGACAAAGCTCATCTGTCTCGCTCTCTCTCTCTCTCTTTCTCTACCCCTCTAATGAAATTGTTGTCACGTTCCCTGTACTCTCTCTCTCCCTTTCTCTCTCTCTCTGCTGTCTTCCGCTATGCCGCAGGGCTCTCTTGCTGATGTAATTTATTCTATGTCTCTGCTAGCATCAGGGAGAGCCTCCTAAAGTGAACGCTCTTCATGCAGACAGCTCCTGAGAGGCTCTGCTCAGCTCTGCTATTACAGTGAGGACACATCGCTTTTGACGTAAAAAGCACTTAGTGATTGCAGTCAGAGCCTAATTGAAGCAACCACAATAGCCGTCAGTTAAGAAGAAAATCAGATGTGACATTGTTGGATATTCGTTTTGTGGCCAGTAATTGCCACTGTGTCGCAGGATGGTGACTTCAACAACATTGGGGAGGTTTTGGATTTTGCAAGGGGTAGGGAAGAGTGTGATGGGTAGGGTATATGTGTGAGTGTGTAATAGGCAGGCTGGGTTCACCCACTACGGGTAATATGTCATGCTGGTCTTGGGATGTGGACATTAGAAGACTGCTGACTTTCTGTTTCTGTTAATTTATTGTTTCAGGATTGCATTCCATTACCATGACCACAGAAAAGGGATTGCCCATGGAGATGAAGAGTACCATGGAGGGTGATGTCAGGAGGACCAATCAGGTTGGAGAGCTGCAAGACTCACAGTCGTGTATCATTTTGCACTTCACATCTAATCATTTAGCATTTGCATTAAACCTACAAAACACAGTATATCATAAAATGGAGCAAATCTTTTAATATTATGCAGTGTGCATTGTATCGTATGCCTTTTGTGGTTATTACATTAATGTCCACATCATTTAGCCTACTGTTTTGAGATTTCATACATTGGCTTGGTTACTAAGTCAATAAATTGTGGTTTATGACGTCTTATTTGAAACTTTTCACTTATCTTAAGGATCATGACAGTAAGACGTCAGATGACTATCATGGGGACATGGATGACAGCTCAGAGAAGACCCCCAGCAAAGCATCAAAATCCCCCCAGAAATCTTCCAAACGCCCCAAAACCGTTCCTGTCAAAATCACCCTACTTGACGGCTCAGAGTATGAAACTGGAGTAGAGGTATTTATTATATGGGATTTCAAATATTTTGGGGGGGGATTTCAAATATTTTTTTATGAAAAAAAAAATGTGGTCCCCCTTTTTTGTACAAAGTTGAAATCAGACAGGAACATAGAGAGTTTAGGGGCAAAGACAGGAATGACCATGACTAGGGCTAATCACTAGACCAGATAAAAATTCTGTGAAATAAATTATTTTAGGCGGCATCTTAGCAAGATGAGCAGCAGCTTAGCATGTTTGGTAACACTTCAAGAATAAGGATAGTGCCAGTTACAAAGCAATCTGTCCCTTGTAGTGTTTAAATGCTAATAAATCGAACATGCTGAATTGTAGACATTAACAAGTTATATCCAAGTTGCTGCAAACACACCTCTATCTATGTGCACTGCCTGGAGCTCATTAGCTTCTAGCAAAGGTTGTAGTTATCAGGTATGAAGGTAAGACCCAGATGCAGACAATGTCGAATTAACAATGGTTTAATAATCCAACGGGGTCAGGCAATAGACAGGTCAAGGCAGGCATGGGTCAGTAAACCAGAGGTGGGGTAATGGTACCGGACGGCAGGCGGGCTCAGGGTCAGGGTAGGCAGAGGTCAATAATCCAGAGGTGGGGCAAAGGTACAGATCGGCAGGCAGAATAAGGGTCAGGCAGAATGGTCAGGCAGGCGGGCTCAGAGTCAGGGCAGGCAAGGGTCAAAACCAGGAGGGTGAGAAAAAGAGAGACTGGGAAAAGCAGGAGCTGAGACAAAAACGCTGGTTGACTTGAAAAACAAGACGAACTGGCAACAGACAAACAGAGAACACAGGCATAAATACACAGGGGATAATGGGGAAGATGGGTGACACCTTGGAAGGGGGTGGAGACAATCCCAAAGACTTTTTCTTAATTAGTGATATTTATGTATAGGATGAGTAAGAGAGTTCTGATTTTACTTGAACACAAGGTTCACTCAGACAGTGACTACAGGCTGTGTTTTCTGAGGCTGCTACTTACAGCCCTCCCATATCAATGGACCTCTTGATTCAGTGTCCTCTCTCTCTCTCTCTCTCTCTCTCTCTCTCTCTCTCTCTCTCTCTCTCTCTCTCTCTCTCTCTCTCTCTCTCTCTCTCTCTCTCTCACACTCACACTCACACTCACACTCACACTCACACTCACACTCACACACACACTCACACACACACTAGGGTTGAATATTTTACAAATGTTCCATCCCGAGAATAAGTCACTTTTCTTCTGGGTAACCTGGTATTTCCCGCCAAAACCGGAAGTGTCATTCAAAAGCATAACAAAATATATACATATGTCTGGATTTGATTAGAGCTTTGATCAGCATGAAAATTCAAACCTGATGCTACCTGAGCCCGATGACCCATATATTAAATACATTTTATGATCTCTACATTAACAACATTTAATGAGCCCAAGCCAAAAAAAGCCCAAATGATTGTGCCATTATCCAATACATTCTGTATATGATAAATCTACTGCACATTACGCAAAACAGAAAAACATAAAAGCCCATAGATGTAGCTAGCTATATGCTCTCTTGGGTAAATAAATGAAACAAGCTCCAGTAGGCTAATCTTTTTAAGTGTGAACTGTATTACTGTACTGTATTCTATTATACTCTAATACAGTGCATTTGGAAAGTATTCAGACGCCTTGACTTTTTCCACATTTTTTTTAACGTTATTCTAAAATAAAAAAAATGTTTTTTAGAATTGTTTTGCAAAATAAATAAAAATATATATACAGTACCAGTACTTCGGGCTCCCAAGTGGCGCAGTGGTCTAAGACACTGCATCTCAGTGCTAGAAGCATCGCTACAGACCAACCTGGTTTGAATCCAGACGGTATCACAAACGGCTGTGAATGGGTGTCCCATAGGGCGGCGCACAATTGGCCCGGTGTAGGCCGTCATTGTAAATAAGATTTTTTTTTAACTGACTTGCCTAGTTAAATATATAAAAGAATATACAATTTTGGACACACCTTCTCAATCCAGGGTTTTTCTTAATTTTTACTATTTTCTACATAGTATAATAATAGTGAAGACATCAAAAATATGAAATACCACATATGGAATCATGTAGTAACCAAAAAAGTGTTAAGCAAATCAAAATATATTTTATATTTGAGATTCTTTAAAGTAGCCTCACTTTGCCTAAATGACAGCTTTGCACACTCTTGGCATTCTTTTTAATTTGTGAAATTTCCTTCCTTCTTAATGCATTTGAGCCAATCAGTTGTGTTGTAACAAGGTAGGGAGAGTATACAGAAGATAGCCCTATTTGGTAAAATACCAAGTCCATATTATGGCAAGAACAGCTCAAATAAGCCAAGAGAAACGACAGCCCATCATTACTTTAAGACATGTAGGTCAGTCAAGAACTTTGAAAGTTTCTTCAAGTGCAGTTGCAAAAACTGTCAAGTGCTATGAGGAAACTGGCTCTCAGGAAAAGAAGACCCAAAGTTACCTCTGCTGCAGAGGATAGGTTCATTAGAGTTAACTGCTCCTCAGATTGCAACCCAAATAAATGCTTTACAGAGTTCAAGTAACAGACACATCTCAACATCAACTGTTCAGAGGAGACTGTGTGAGTCAGGCCTTCATGGTTGAATTGCTGCAAAGAAACCACTACTAAAGGACACCAATAAGAAGAAGAGACTTGCTTGGGCCAAGAAACACAAGCAATGGACATTAGACAGGTGGAAATCTGTCCTTTGGTCTGATGAGTCCAAATTTGAGATCTTTGGTTCCAACTTCCGTGTCTTTGTGAGATGCAGAGCAGGTGAACGGATGATCTCAGCATGTGTGGTTTCCACCGTGAAGCATGGAGGAGGAGGTGTGAGGGTGTTGGGGTGCTTTGCTGGTGACACTGTCAGTGATTTATTTAGAATTCAAGGCACACTTAACCATCATGGATACCACAGTATTCTGCTGCGATACGCCATCCCATCTGGTTTGCGCTTATTGGGACTATGATTTGTTTTTCAACAGGAAAAGGACCCAAAACACACTTCCAGGCTATGTAAGGGCTATTTGACCAAGAAGGAGAGTGATGGAGTGCTGCATTTGATGACCTGGCCTCCACAATCACCCGACCTCAACCCAATTGAGATGGTTTGGGATGAGTTGGACCGCAGAGTGAAGGAAAAGAAGCCAACGAGGGCTCAGCATATGTGGGGACTCCTTCAAGACTGTTGGAAAATCATTCCTCATGAAGCTGGTTGAGAGAATGCCAAGAGTGTGCAAAGCTTTCTTCAAGGCAAAGGGTGGCTACTTTGAAGAATATAAAATATAACATGTATTTTGATTTGTTTAACACTTTTTTGGTTACTACATGATTCTCTATTTGTTATTTCATAGTTTTGATGTCTTCACTTTTATTCTACAATGTAGAAAATATAAAAAATAAAGAAAATCCTTGAATGAGTAGGTATGTCCAAACTTTTGACTGGTACTGTATATACTGAAATATTACATTTACATAAGTATTCAGACCCTCTACTCTAAGGGGGGTCAAAGTACGGCCCGCAGGCACTTCAATCCGGCCCGCGAGACATAATTCTTCTTTTTTTTTCTCCCCAATTGTTAGTTACAGTCTTGTCCCATCGCTGCAACTCCCGTACAGATTTGGGAGAGGCGAAGGTCGAGAGCCGTGCGTCCTCCGAAACACGACCCAGCCATGCTGCACTTCTTCTTGACACAATGCCTGCTTAACCCGGAAGCCAGCCGCACCAATGTGTCTGAGGAAACACCATACACCTGGCGACCGTGTCAGCATGCATATGCACCCGGCCCGCCACAGAGGTCGCTAGAGTGCAATGGGACAAGGAAATCTCTGCCAAACCCTTTACTAACCCAGACGATGCTGGGCCAAATTGTGCACCGCCTCATGGGTCTCTCAGTCACGGCCAGCTGTGACACAGCCTTGGATCGAACCCGGGTCTGTAGTGACGCCTCAAGCACTGCGATGCAGTGCCTTAGACCGCTGCGCCAATCGGGAGGCCCCCGCAAATGTATTTTAACAAACAATTGATCCCCCCAAAAATGCGGCCCTCCGTTGAATTTCTAAATCCCGATGTGGCCCTCATGCCAAAAAATTATATCCAACAAGCTATTCTAGTCTAGCTTTTCCTGCATGGGACTCCAAGATCTAAGGAGCATTTTTTAAGGAGAGAGGCCAGCGGAGCACAGGTGCGTGCGTATTGCGCAAGAAACAGAGGCTATAAGTTAGAAGCTTATTATGCATAACCCATCATTAATTAGCTAAATATAAAGCTAATACTGCATTGAATTTATTACCTGAAAGAGGTAGGCTAGGGCATCTATATATAGGGCTGTATATCAATCTACTGTAGAACAGGATTCTCTATTTTGGATGCAATTTGAATGGCACTGCACTGATTTTAAGCAACAATATTCGAGTGATAGGCTGTTTTAAAACTCTGGACTCTTTACAATTTAAAAACAAGGTGACCACCGAACGCCAGACCGGAGATGGGTAAATTAGACTCACATTCAGTCTTTATATTACTGTAGCATAGGCTATGCTGCAGCAAATGTAGGCCTACCTGTCACAATAAAAAAAGTTATGATGCTGAGACGATAGGTCTACATGCATTGTGAACTCCACTACATACTGAGATGGGCTGTCTGTCCCAACCATGAGCGTTGATTCATCATGCAGAGGCCGCAGACGAGCCACATTTAGACATTGCATATCATTTAACAGTTTCAGTTCACTCCATGCTGTTCATATAAATCATTTCTTCAGATTTATGATATTCTCGCAAGGGATTGGTTTTGGGCAGTAAATCTCGGTAACTGGGTTTCCGACATTTAACCCTAACCCATGCACTCACACACACACACACGCATGCACACACACACAGTCATGCTACACATGCTATACTAGTATTCCCAATGAGACAGTGAGTGACAAGTGTGAGAGGAGACCTCCCATTGAGGTGGAGCTGGACTTACCCCCATAGATCATGTCGGGACTGTAACATTGGTAGCTGGAGGTGACTGAGTGGGATGTGTTATGGGGGGGTGAAATATGTTGGGGGATGTACTAGAGGTTTCCCATATCTACCCCCAACCTCCCCCCTCTCTCATCTTCTGCAGTGACATCAGAAGCATTCAGTTAAAGGATAGGAAATCTATACAGTTGACGTTTTAGTAGTTTTGTACGACCAAGGAGAAAATAGATTGGGAGATTGCAAGAGGGAGAAAGAGGGAGGAGAAGAGAGAGAGTTAGCGAGAGAGAGATAGAGGGAGAGAGAGAAGAGAGTTGTGTGTGTGTGTGTGTGTGTGTGTGTGTTGTGTGGTGTGTGTGTGTGTGTGTGTGTGTGTGTGTGTGTGTGTTGTGTGTGTGTGTGTGTGTGTGTGTGTGTGTGTGTGGTGTGTGTGTGTGTTTGTTGAAGTTGGACAGGGATGGTTTGGTGTGGGTGAAGCATACGAATATTGTACAAATCTCCAGACACATTAATGTACACTCTTAGAAAAAAGGTGCTATCTAGAACCAAAAAGGGTTCTCCTATAGGGACATCCTCAAAACTCGTTTGGAAACCTTTTTCTAAGAGTGTAATGATGTACAATGAAGAACTGTGCCTTAATGGTATACACCAAAAAGCAATCCACACCACTTTCTTATTGATCTTTGGTGCTTAACATTGCTGATATTGATTAAGTACAGTGCATTTACCTTGTTAAATCTCTAACCTCAAGCCATACAATTGATACAATAATTATTAGACCGGCCTGCCTGTCTTTTCTCATTCTAACCAGTCTTCTTAACAGACACAGACCACACATCATAGACAGATGAAGCAACTGTTGATCAGGCCAGTTCAAAGAATTGGGCCGTTCCACAAATAGAGTGCCTTTTGTGTTCCTTTGATATWTTAGAAATTGTGCACCAATATTAGATTTTAAAAGCCTGTTATATTAAATGAACTGCACTTTAATATGAACCACAAGTAAAATTAAATAAATCCGATTTTTTATATGAATTAACACTTGCTAATGTGCCAAAAATMTGCATTTTGATATGTCACTGGTCATGTTTTTCCAACTTCTAGGATTTAAACCCACTTTACACCAACATTTCTCCAAGTTTTCACCATTACTAACCAAGTTGCCATCCAACCATTTCATGCGGATGAATTACCTGAAGCATAAAACCGACTGGGCTGATGGAAACAGGAAATGTCGGTGCAATTTCCTAAATGTCAACAGACAATTTGTTAGTTCACATGGTGAGATCTTTTTGTGTCGGTAAAATGTATTATTTGAGAAATGGTGGTGGAAACGCCATTATGCACAAATATTGGTAGAATAATCATCATATCGAAGTAAACTTGGAGTCACGCGATGATACTGTATGTTGTGTTGTCCTCCCACCACGACTTGGGAAAGCATGCAGTTTATTAGGCTACAGATGAAATAAGTTATAATTAACTTCACAGGGTGGTGAAAGTGCACTGGGATGAGATTGATGCTCCTATCCAATAAATATTGAGGGTCTTATTCAGGTGACATGATAATTGATACTCAGCTGCCGTTTGACAAGTAAAAATGATCTCACTCTTATCCATAATAATCTAATCCTACCCACACTGTAGCCTATCTGGAACCTGTAGGCTGGAGATCACGTGCCAAGACCAGAGCTGGCACATTTGCTATTTAACTAGTGACGGGGGGAAAAATCGATACAGTTACATATCACAATAATAATATTATTATTTTTGTGCTAGTTGGCTGTACAAAACTCCTGTATTTTTCCTTCATAGCTTGTTTCCCATCTTCTTTTTAAATAGGGAGCCAATTTGTTTTCAGCACTTTTATTTACCATGTTAAAATGAGAGTTCAGTTCAGGTTACACTGTTGACCTTAAACTAGTTTTGTCATGTCTCTCTCTTGTCCCTCTGCAACAGACATATGGTGAGTAATATGTTTGGAACATCGAATCGCAATAAAATCACAGTATCGAATCGCAATACATATAGAATCTTGAGAATCGTAATACATACCATATTGGCACCAAAGTATCGTGATAATATCMTATCGGGAGGTCTCTGGAAATTCTCAGCCCTATATTTAACGCACCATTTTTTGTTACAAAACCATCACTAAAGCTGAAAATGCTATGGAACCACATTCAACTTTTGATTTTTATTCTGTACATGAAAACTTAAGGGAAAAGTGCCTTTTATGTGCACTACATCATCACGCACAGTTTTTTATCCGCAACAAGTCAGTTTGATGAAAACACAATTGGTGGGAAAATGTACATATTTTCTTTATCAGGATTTTTGAAAATGATTATTTATTTCATGTGATTAGTGATTCATTTACGTCTCTCCCTCATGTTAAGGTCAACCCTGTTATGTGAACCAAACTCTCGTTTTAATATGTTGAAACTATTCCTTTTTAAATATTTTTTTCTAAAGAAACATTGAAATAATAGTCAAATCATAGTGTAAACTGGTGAACTGGTTCTATTCTTTGGACATTTTCTGGGGTTTTGTGGTGGAACACTGAGCGTGTCGAGCATAACACACCAACCCCGTTACCTAAAGATACAGTAGATAGGCGAGATTTTTTTTTTACATTAAATTTTTTTTGTAAAGCTTGCATTCATTTGCACACAACAAGCTTCCATTCCCCCTGTCACAACGGGATTCATGGCTGATTTAAGATGAAAACATCAACCCTGTTACGGTCAACTCTGTTACTTTCATTGGCACCTACTTGGCATCTACTATAGCAATTGAGATGTGATAACATGTTTCTTATGAAGTTGAACATGTGCTCTTTATGACAGAATCTTAAAATTAGTTGTAATTGATTAATTTGTATTAATTTGTTAAACCCAAATGACAGTCCCTAAAAGGCACTCTACTAGTGGAACAACGGAGGTACAGTAGGAAGGCTATGATACCTTGGGCCGTAGCCAATCAAGACTGGTTACCATCACCACACACTACTCCTTTTGCTCTCGAAGAATACAAGATAAACCCATTTTTTATTATAGTAATTTAATTAATAAGACAATAAAATGTGAAAAAAATATATCCTTAACTGGATATTAATTTCCCACCACATTTCTTGAATGAATMAATGTTTATGAAAGAGAAGGAGTTTTGTCTAAACTTGAAAAGGCCTGTTTTTAATATTCTATTCTATACTGTTGTCCAGTATAGCCTTTCTTACTTGATCAATCTTATCACTACTTAACTTAACACTCTCTCTGAGACTAGCTATTAGCCCATACCCAGATACTGTCTCCCTTCATCGTGTTTGCCTGGACCATACAGTCTCTAAAATGGATTTGCAGGATTACGCCAAATGGCTTCTAATGCAATCAGCCCATAGAACTAGTGTGGCAGAAATGTGATTGGAGGCAATTGGGACGGGAGCGAAATCTCATCAACAGCTTAGTTGCAATGCTTGGGGGGACCACCTAAAATGTGTGTTGCAATTTAATTTAGTTAGAAAATCCAATACGCTCCAAAATTTCTCAGCAGCCACTACGTTAATCGCTCCCTCACTCGCTCGTGGTTGCTGTATTTCACCAGACTGGTACCACAGCATTTCTTTGATTAAAGGCCAGGTTATGTTTAATGTTTCATTAATATTTCATTTATGTTTCATTAATAATTTTGCAAGGTAATGGCTACTGTACCAGTTTTCTTTAAAGGAGTGTAACAAAGCCATGTGCCCCACCATTCACAAGACAGAGCACAGACAAAAAGAAAAGGAACCTATTACTTCTGTTTCCATGGTAACAGCTGCTTGGTTGCACTGTCGCCGTAGGAGCCAGGTTTCCCGGGAGACGAGTGTGGTGTGTGTGTGTGTGTGTGTGTAGACTGCATCTGCCAAAGCTGCCTCTGAAACACTGAAACATGCAGTGTGTCGGCTCTAAGCCCTAAAGGGGTGAAAACTAGGTGTGGCCCTGTGAAATACTAGCGGTTCCTTCCTTTTGTAGCCATTGCCTAGCCTTTCCTATCCCTCAGGGCTGAGGAGGTACTGGACCATGAAAATGTCTGTCAGCCAACAGAAGGGCTGGATTTTCATGCTGATGGTATTTTCATAGTGTGATGAAAGAGATTTTTCATTTAGTCAGTTAATCTAATAGATATAAATACAGTATAAGAGCGTCTGCTAAATGACTTAAATGTAAATGTATATATATAATTTAACCAGGGAAGTTAGTTAAGAACAAATTCTTATTTACAATGACGGCCTACCCCAGCCAAACCCTAACAAGGCTAGGCTAATTGTGCGCCGCCCTATGGGACTCCCAATCACGGCCGGTTGTGATACAGCCTGGAATCGAACCAGGGTCTGTAGTGACACCTCAAGCACTGAGATGCAGTGCCTTAGATCGCTGCGCCAATCGGGAGCCATGATAATAATTCCATGATGCATTTCCTAAACCACCGGACAAAAATGTTTTTTTAAATTCATAAATAGCTCCTGTATTTAAAGATGCACTGTTACTGTATCTGTATTGAAAATGGGCTATGCAGTATTTTGGCAGTGAGATTCATTCTGATAGGGTAGAAGAGAAATCCAGCATATATACAAGGTTATGATGATATCACTTGACTCACTGGTATCTTACTGAATATGACAAATCCCCACAACACCAAACCATTCCTGTGTGTGTGTGTGTGTGTGTGGTGGTGGTGGTGGGGGGCGCATGTGTGCATTTTTATAATCATGTGTGTTTTTGACAGAAATTTGCCAGGGG
Organism: Salvelinus sp. IW2-2015; assembly: GCF_002910315.2. Taxonomy (NCBI): domain Eukaryota; kingdom Metazoa; phylum Chordata; class Actinopteri; order Salmoniformes; family Salmonidae; genus Salvelinus; species Salvelinus sp. IW2-2015. Next base: position 15,557,682 of record NC_036847.1, read on the forward strand.
GCAGTCCGTGCTGGACATGGTGTGTGGCCATCTGAACCTGCTGGAGAGGGACTACTTTGGCCTGACGTTCTATGACACAGACAACACCAAGGTCAGAATCTTCGTTCTTACTCCCACCTAGAACCCTCCCCCTCACTCCCACCTACTGGCACCTATAGTGCATTCAGAAAGTATTCACACCCCTTGACTTTTTCCACATTTTGTCATGTTACAAATTAATAAAAAATGAAAAGCTGAAATGCCTTGAGTCATTAAGTATTCAACCCCTTTGTTATGGCAAACCTAAATAAGTTCAGAAGTAAAAATGTGCTTAACAAGTCATTTAAGTTGCATGGACTCATTCTGTGTGTATAATAGTGTTTAACATGATTTTTGAATGACTACCTGAGTTGAGCAGGGAATTTCAAACATAGATTCAACCACAAAGACCAGGGAGGTTTTGCAATACCTCGTTACGAAGGCAATAACTCGTTACCTATTGGTAGATGGGTAAAAATAAAAAAGCAGACACTGAATATCCCTTTGAACATGGTGAAGTTATTAATTACACCTTGGATAGTGTACTGTATCAACCATGTTTAAAAAATATAGTTTTATTATTTTTATTTAACCTTTATTTAACTAGGCAAGTCAGTTAAGAACAAATTCTTATTTACAATGACGACCTTTAACAACCATTTTTTATTGTTTTACTTATGTATTGTATATTGTTTTTGTTGTTGTGTGGTTTTCATATAAGGCCTTGATCTTCCAACCACACCTGCACACCGTTTTTATTTAATTACATTTTTTATCTGTATTGTTGTCTATCACTTGTTTTCTTTGGTGTAAATAAATGTAACTAAACTAAATACACACAGTCACTATAAAGATACAGGCATCCTTCCTAACTCTCTGCCAGAGAGGAAGGAAACTGCTCAGGGTTTTCACCATGAGGCCAATGGTGACTTTAAAACAGTTATACAGTTTAATGGCTGTGATAGGAGAAAACTGAGGATGGATCAACAACATTATAGGTACTCCACAATATTAACCTAATTGACAGAATGAAAATAAGGAAGCCAGTACAAAATAAAAATATTCCAAAACATGCTTCCTGTTTACAATAAGGCACGAAAGTAAAACTGCAAAACATTTGGCAAAGAAATGAACTTTATGTCCTGAATACAATGTGTTATGTTTGGTGCAAATCCAACACAACACATCACTAAACACCACTCTTCATATTTCCAAGTATGGTGGTGGCTGCATCATGTTATGGGTTTGCTTGTCATCAGCAAGGACTAGAGAGTTTTTTTTATGATAAAAATAAATGGAATAGAGCTAAGCACAAGCAAAATCCTAGAGGAAAACCTAGTTCAGTCTGCCTTCCAACAGACACTGGGAGACAAATTCACCTTTCAGCAGGACAATAACCTAAACCACAAGGCCAAATATACGCTGGAGTTGCTTACCAAGACAAGATTGAATGTTCATGACTAGTTACAGTTTTGAATTAAATCAGCTTGAAAATCTCTGGAAAGACTTAAAATGACTGTCTAGCAATGATCAACAACCAACTTGACAAAGCTTGAAGAATTTTTTWAATAATAATGTGCAAATATTGCTCAATCCAGGTGTGCAAAGCTCTTACTGACTTACCCAGAAAGATTCACAGCTGTAATCACTGCCAGCAATGATTGTAACATGCATTGACTCAGGGGGTTGAATACCAATAAAGATAAAAGTGACATTTTAGAACTTAAAACATTTCTAGCATATCTATCTATGGTTAACATGGTTGACGTGGTATGCTCGACATGCTCAGTTTCCAACCACAAAACACCAGAAAATGGCCTAAAAGTGTAAATCCAACTCACCTGTTTTTACACTATGATTTGACTATTCGATGTTCAATGTTGGCTATCAACAACAAGGCAACTCCTATGACTAATTGGGAATGGGACGCAAGCGTAGGATTGATCACCCTGTCGCTGGCCGCCTTTGGGAGGGGTGATAGTGTGAAAGGCCGAAACACCCTAGGAACCAAAGGTACACTACTGACGATGCGCTCCCAAATTTCACCAGTCTCACTGTTCATGAACTCTTGGAAGTGCTTGCCACAAAGGATTAAACATCTCATCCTGTGTTCTTGGAACTCTGAATATCTGGACTAGTCCAGTGACTGCTGAGAAAGATCAGCTGACAACAGGGAAAGTCCTTGTGGCGGCACGGAGAGACGGCTGACAGGAGGGAATAGACCCCACTGGGACAGTCATGGGGTAGCTTCCATTTCTGTAGTTTCCCATGCTTCGCAGTATGTTGGAAACACCCGCTTTTAGCTACAGAAGTCAATATACGGAATACCCTAGAGTCTGCGAGAGCGGGGGCGGAAGATGACTCATTGGCTGACAACATGGTAACGACTGGACCGGAAACTACTACGAGTAATGAGAGCACAGCACAGAGAACACCACAGCAACTGTCACAAGTTCCGCTGCAACAGCGGGCCACAAACAGATGCAGGTATGTGTCTGTGGTTGGGGAAAGTTACATCACACCATGGGTTGAGGATCCACCAGGGAAAGAAGGGGTGTTTGTTCTGCGAAAGCGATCAAATCAGTCGAATGAAGCACAGCAACTGGACGCAAACCATAGTTTGCAGTGCATCAGTACCACTGTCATGGAGGACTAAACTCAAGCACCGAAGTAACAACTGAGGTGGAACCAACAACAGGAGTGGAACTCACCCAGCCTCCCAGACTGCAGTCGAGAGGAAACTACCAGGGCACAGACCGTATGTGAAGTGGCCTGGCGCCAGTGACAAGAAGTTGTGGGAAGCAGTGAATACTGACCTTACCTTGACCCTCGAGAAACTTCGGCACAGTGGAGAAGAAGTTGGAGAGGATGGGGGACATCATCTATGAGTACGGGGCAGAAAGCTTTGGAGTGCAAGAGGCAAAAGGCGGAGAAAAGGTTCCAACCCCACCAGTTTCCAGGAGGCAACAAGAAATCAAGCGCCTCGTCAAGAAAGGAGACAGCTTAAGAAACAGTGGAAGAAGCCTCGAAGTGGAAAAGGAGGGCATGAGGCACTTCAGGCTGACATTAAAACCGGTTGGCATCCCTCCATAGAGCAGAGAACCTACGGAAACGCAGAAGGAAGAAGAACAAACTAGAACTCGATTCTTAAAGATCCCTTCAAGTTCCTTAAAAGTCTCTTCACGAAGGAAAAAAGTGGAGCTCTAAAAACAACAAAGAAAGACCTAGAGGAGCACCTGATAACAACAAACTTTGACTCAAAGCGACATGAACATCTGGCCATCCCATCAGATATCCCACCCATTGAACCCGGAACATCATTGAGACCAGCCCTCCGACATGGAAAGAGGTGGAAAACACAGTTCGACGGGCAAGAACAGCATCAGCCCCGGGCAAATGGGTCCCGTACAAAGTGTATAAGAACGCACCAGACGTCCTGAGGTTCCTCTGGAGGCTTATGAGAACAGCTTGGCAAAAGAAGATAATACCCAAAGTGTGGCGTAGGCAGGCGGGGTCCTGACCCTAAGGAGAAGGATGCAGTGAACATCAGCCAATTCCGCCCAATCACCTTACTGAATGTCGAGGTGTAAATCTTCTTTAGGGTCATTGCCCAGAGGATGTCCGAGTACCTGCAAAGGAATGCGTACGTCGATACATCTGTACGAAGGCAGGAATATCAGGGTTCTCTGGCTGCTTGGAACACTCCAGCATGATCTGGCACCAGATCCAAATGGCCAAGGTGGAGAAAAGAGACCTCCTGTAGTCTTCCTCGACCTCGCCAATGCATTTGGCTCTGTGCCCCATGAACTCCTGTGGTCTGCCTTCAGATTTTTCACATACCGGAACCATCACAACGCTGGTGAAGTCGTACTTCCAGGATCTGCAGTTCTGCTTCACCACCTCAGAGTTCACCACCTCATGGCAGTGCCTGAATGTAGGTTATAATGGCGGGATGTACCATTTCTCCATTGGCATTCATAATGGCAAGGGAGGTTATCATCAGATCCTCAAATGGGTTGCTGGTGGACAGCGAGTCGACTCTGGTTTCGCTCCCTCCACTCAGAGCCTACATGGACGACATTACAACATTGACCACCACTGTCCCATGCACCAGGAGACTGCTCAGAAAACTCGAGGAGAACATCAGCTGGCCCGTATGAAGATTAAACCATCCAAGTCACGCAGCATCTCGATGTGTGAGGGAGTACTCTCTGACCTGAAATTCTTCATCGGAGATGACATCCCAACAGTGTCTGAGCAGCCGGTAAAAAGCCTTGGAAGGTGGTATGATGCAGCCTGAAGGACAAAGACCAGGTGCAACAGCTGCGCAAAGACATCAGTAGTAGCTACAGTCCATCGACAACGCCCAGCTACCTGGAAAGTTAAAGGCCTGGTGTCTGCAGTTTGGTCTCCTACCCCGGGTGTTGTGGCCCCTAGCAGTGTATGAGGTTCCAATCTCAACAGTGGAGAAGATGGAAAGAGGAGTCACAGGCTACTTAAAGAAGTGGCTCGGAGTTCCACGATGCCTTACCACCATAGGCCTCTATGGAGATGGTGTCCTCAAGCTGCCCCTCACCAGTCTAACAGAGGAATTCAAGTGTGCAAAAACCAGGCTCCAGATGACACTGAATGAATCTCGAGACCCAGTGGTGAGCAACACGCGCGCGACCTTGGCACTGGGCGCAAATGGAGGCCAGGAAAAGCAGTCCAGGAGGCAACAGCAGCCTCAGACATGCTGACATTGTGGGTCATGTTCAGCAAGGGAGAGGAGGCCTTGGGCTAACTAGCCGTGCTGCTTGGAGTAAGGCCACTGCACCAGAGCGGCGGAAGATGGTAGTGCAGGAAGTACGCCATCAGGAGGAGGCTGCAAGGCAGTCTCTCTTGCCAAACAAGGACAGTGGACTCGATGGGACAGTGTGGAGAAGAGGAAGATCAGCTGGAAGGATCTTGTGGGCCATGGAAGCGAGGCGGTTAAGCTTTTCCATCAGAGCAACATATGACGTCTTCCAACACCGTTAATCTTCACCAATGGTAGGTGAAGATCCGGACTGTGCCCTCTGTTCCATGCCAGCCAACTCAGGCACATTCTCACAGGGTGTAAAACAAGCCTCACCCAAGGACGCTACACTTGGCGTCACAACCAAGTCCTAAAAAACCTTGCGTCCGCCCTGAAGGACAAGCGAGCTGCCACCAACTCCCTACCACCCCCAGCAGCATCACACCCCTTAAGGACGACCTTTGTCCGCGAAGGGGCTAAACCACCGAAGCGGCTCTACACCATTAGAGCGAGACCAGCTGCGCTTGGCCCGCGACTGGAAATGCTAGCTGACATTGGCCGGCAACTTGTGTTTCCTCCGGAGATCGCAACCACCACCCTAAGACCTGACATGGTGCTCTGGTCCCATTCGCTCAGAAGGTCTTCATCATTGAGCTCACAGTACCCTGGGAGGACTCAGTAGATGAGGCTTATGAGAGAAAACATCTGCGCTATGCCGATCTAGCTGCCGAGCACGGCATCATGGCTGAAAACAGAAGTCCGACCAGTGGAGGTGGGCTGCAGAGGTTTTGTGGCAACATCTACAACCAGACTGCTTAGACCCTGGGATTAAGGGCCAGAGCCAGCGTTCGGCAATCAAAGCTGTATCAGAGGCGTCAGAAGGCAGCAGTAAATGGCTCTGGATGAAGAAAAAAACCCCAGCTGGGCCCCGAAGTGGAGGGCCAGGAGGTATGCGGTCAACAATGCTTGACTCAGGGAGGAAGACGCCCCTGCCATGCATAGTCCCGTGGGATGTTGGCTATCAACAACAAGGCAACTCCTATGACTATTGGGAATGGGCACGACGTAGGATTGATCACCCTGTCGCTGGCCCCTTTGGGGAGGGTGTATAGTGTGAAAGGCCGAAACACCCTAGGAACCAAAGGTACACTACTGACGATGCGCTCCCCAAATTTCACCAGTCTCACTGTTCATGAACTCTTGGAAGTGCTTGCACAAAGGATAGTAACATCTCATCCTGTGTTCTTGGAATCTGAAAAACTATTTTCAAAAGAATAGTTTTACCATGTTAAAATGAGAGTTCAGTTCATGTTACACTGTTGACCTTAAACTTGAGTGACAAAAGTAAATGAATTTGTAATGGCATTACTTAAGTACATATCTTCAGAAATTACTTTCCCAAAGCAGCTAAATAACTAGGGCTTTACAATGATGGAGAAAACATGGGAAAATCTTTGGGTTAAGTGGGTTAAAACCTTGCCTGGCTACCCATCCACATCGCTCCGGCCAAACGCCATGCCCCCTTATGTTTCTTCTCCAAGTCTGTGTTTTCTTTTCTCCCTGACTCTTTGAGTATGCGAACAGATTCTGACCTCTCTGATTGGTCTCAGAAACTGATGGGTTGGGCCAGAAACGGCCTTCATGAATCAAGAATCACATCATTTTGACATCACAAATGACTTATTGGATGGCATGTTCAGACTGATGTATGGAGCAATCGACAGAGCAGCAGAATTTGATTCACAATGAGTCGTCAGGGAAGTTAATATTCTAGAAGAACAAACATGACGTGGGACATGCCAAAATGGCGATTTTCAGAGAAAACAAACAACTTTAAAATGAATACACAGCTATTTGAATTTTGATTTTTAGCTGATTCCGAAGACTTCCAGTCATTGTCTCGTGAAACTACCTTTGACTTCCTTCATACTAGACGCAGAGACAAAAAAATMGTACCCTTCATTGCCAAAATATCAAACTATCCCTTTAACATGGTTTAGTTTAGTTAGAGCAGCGTTTCCCAAAATCTGTCCTGGGGACTTTTTGTTTTTTGCCTTTGCACAACACAGCAGATTTAAATAAAAAACTCATCATCAAACTTTTATTATTTAAATCAGCTGTGTAGTGCTAAGGCAAAAAATGAAATGTGTACCCCTTGGAGTCCACAGGACTGAGATTGGGATACACTGAGTTAGAGCATAGATGTACAGTGTGTGATCCAACTGTTACATTTAGTGTTTTATTACAATTCACACACATAATGTCTGAGGGCACTCTATTCGTGGAACAACCCATGTGCAGGTGACATTGTCCTTAAAAATCAGATAATGTATTAACCTTTTACTGCAGTAGTCTAAATCAGGGTCACACAGAGTGTTTCTTGGTAGTCTTAAACAAATCTACTTTGAAACAAAAGTATACACCTCACACACATGGTTATGGGCTTAAAAAAAGGAAGACACATGTACGATGTCAGATATAGATTTGAAATGTATTCCATTTTTAATTTGCATCCCAATATTACACTTTATATACATCACAGAAGACTGAAATATAACAAAACCGTTTAACATAGAAACAACAGATTTTCGGCGTAAAAAAGGAAGAAACGTTTKTTAATTATGAAAACTATTTATAACATTCCACCCATGAGGCCACTAGGTTATTTGACTGCAGGAAAGGGCTATGCGGTGGTTGCCCGTCCTCACAGTGGACCAGTCAGGGTGAGAGAAGGAAAGAGACCATTGCCCTTTGAAATGTGATTAGAAGTGATTGCCCTTTTAAAGGTGGCACATGGGGTCCACAGTGTATAGAGAAAGTATCTCTCAGAAGACTCCGGTGACATTAAGCTAAGTGGACAGGGCTTAACTGGCATTTATATTCCTGTGCCCTGAGAATATTAAAGAGACAATCCAGGATTGGTACATACATTTTTGGACTTTGATTCTTGAGCCATTGATTGTTGAAGAATATCACTTTTAAATGCTTCATGAGCTTAGTTCAACTGTCCTTCCCCATCAGAACCCAAAATACACTACATGCAACTATGTGGACATCTGCTCATCGAACATCTCATTCCAAAATCATGAGAATTAATATGGAGTTGGTCCTCCCTTTGCTGCTATAACAGCCTCCACTCTCCTGGAAGGCTTTCCACTAGAAGTTTGAACATTTCTGCGGGGACTTGCTTCCATTCAGCCACGGGCATTAGTAAGGTCGGGCACTGATGTTGGGCGATTAGGCCTGGCTCGTAGTTGGCATTCCAATTCATCCCAAAGGTATTCGATGGGGTTGAGGTCAGGGCTCTGTGCAGGCCAGTTAAGTTCTTCCACACCGATCTTGACAATCCATTTCTGTATGGACCTCGCTTTGTGCATGGGGGCATTGTCATGCTGAAACAGGAAAGGGCCTTCCCCAAACTATTGCCACAAAGTTGGAAGCACAGAATCGTCTAGCATGTCATTGTATGCTGTAGCGTTAAGATTTCCCTTCACTGGAACTAAAGGTCCTAGCTCCTTATTCCTCCTCTACCAAACTTTACAGTTGGTACTATACATTCGGGTAAGTAGTGTTTTCCTGGCATCCACCAAACCAGATTTGTCCGTCTTACTGCCAGATGTCGGAGCGTGATTTATTACTCCAGAGAATGCGTTTCCACTGATCCAGAGTCCAATGGCTGCGAGCTTTACATCACTCCAGCCGACGCTTGGCATTATGTATGGTGGTCATAGGCTTGTGTGCGGCTGCTCGGCCATGGAAATCCATTTCATGTAGCTCCCGACAAACAGTTCTTGTGCTAACGTTGCTTCCAGAGGCAGTTTGGTAGTGAGTGTTGCAACCGAGGACAGACGATTTTTACGCGCTACTTGCTTCAGCACTRGGCAGTCCCGTTCTGTGAGCTTGTGTGACCACTCCGCAGCTGAGCCGTTGWTGCTCCTAGACGTTTCCACTTCACAATAACAGCACTTCCAGTTGACCGGGGCAGCYCTAGCAGGGCAGAAATTTGACAAACTGACTTGTAGGAAGGTGACATCCTATGACGGTGCTACGTTGAAAGTCATTGAGCTCTTCAGTAAGGCTAATCTACTGGCAATGTTTGTCTATGGAGATTGCATGGCTGTGTGCTTGATTTTATAAACCTGTCAGCGACTGGTGTGGCTGAAATAGCAGAGTCCACTCATTTGAGGGGGTGTCCACATACTTTTGTAGATATCGTGTTTCAGCTTGTTTTACTCTTATCGTTTGAAGACAATTCAATTGTAAAAAATTCAAACATTTTAAATAAACGCGGTATAGCTTCAAAACATGGTTAAAACTATAATTTTGATCTCATGGATGGTCAGTTCTTGCATCCATAGCTCGATCAATGAATTGGAGAGTGGTAACATTTCTCCACCCCCATCCCTCAGCTGTTTACCAAAGCATGGGAATTTGTTGGCTATGCTGACGTTGCCTCCCTGCCAAAGCACGTATGGCGCCGTACTGAGATGAGATGGTCAAATGCCAACCCTTCTACCTCCCGAGGGAATTTTCAGCTGTTATCGTGACTGTTGCATAAATTCCACCTCAGGACAAGAAAAATAACAAGCTGGCATTTAACGAACTGTATGAGGCTATAAACAAGCAGGAAAACTTACATCCGGAGGCTGCTTTTCTGGTTGCTGGCGATTTAAATTTTGCGCTATTAAGACACGCGATGCCCAACTTCCATCAACACATCTCCTTCGCCACGAGGGGTGATAAAGTCCTAGACCACTGTTATTCAACCCACAAGCAAGCATACAAGGCCCTTCCTCGTCCGCCATTTGGCAAATCAGATCATAACTCCGTATTCCTGCTTCCAGAAGCTCAAACAAGAAGTACCTGTGACTCTCTCCGTTGAGAAATGGTCAGCAGAATCAGAGATTATGTTATAGGACTGCTTTACTAGCGCTGATTGGAATATGTTTTGAGACTTCGCTGATAACATCGACGAGCTAACCACCTCCGTCACCGGCTTCATTAGGAAATGCTTTGTCGAAGTCAAGGTTTGCTGCTTTCCCCAATCAAAAGGCCTGGATTAACACAGAGGTTGGCTCTAAACTAAGAGACAGGGCTACCACAGACAGGGCTATCGCAGACAACCCTGAGGCTACGGCTGAGGACAGGAACAAGTGCTATGACCTCCGCAGAGTCATCAAACGAGCAAAAGGACAATATACTGTGGCAATAAGGTAGAATCAGGTAGAATCATATTACAGAGGCTCCGCCGCAAGGGCTACAGTCCATTACAGATTACAAATGAAGACTCAGCTGTGATCTGCCCAACGATGACTCTCTTCGAGACGAACTCAATGCATTTTATGCACTCTCGACAATCACAACATCGTGCCGGGTGTAAGGGCCGCCACCGACCCAGAGGACTGGTTGATCTGACTCTCCGAGGCCGATTTGAATAAGGTCTTTAATCAGATCAACACAGTATTCCAGTGCGTGTTCTCAGAGCATTCTCAGAACACCTGGCAGGCATATTCACAGTCATTTTCAACCTCTCCTTGTCCCAGTCAGTAATTCCCACATATTTTAAGATGACTACCATCATTCCTGTTCCCAAGAACTCTAAGGCTTATTGCCACAATGACTACTGCCATGTAGCACTCACAACTGTAATCATGAAGTGCTTTGAGAGSCTGGTTATGGCTCACATCAACTCCATCATCCCAGACACCCTAGACCCACTCCAATTTATACACCACCCCAACAGGCCCATAGACAACACAATCTCAATTGCTCTCCACAGTGCTCTTACCCACCTGGATAAGAGGAATACATATGTGAGAATACTGTTCACTACAGCTCAGCGTTCAACACCATTGTCCCTTCCAAGCTCGTCACCAAGCTTAGGACCCTGTGACTGAACACTTCCCTCTGTAACTGGATCCTAGACTTCCTGACGGGCTGTCCCCAGGTGGTGAGGGTAGGCAACATCACCTCAGCCATGCTAATCCTCAACACAGGGGCCCAACAGGGGTGTGTGCTTAGCCCTGTCCTGTACTCCCTGTTCACCCACGACTGTGTGGCCACGCACAACTCGCACAACTGTGTGGCCACACACCGGCGACGATGAGATAGCCTACACGGAGGAGTTCAGTGACCTGGCAGTGTGGTGCCGGATCAAAACCTTTCCCTCAACGTCAGTAAGACCAAGTAGCTGATCGTGGACTGCAGGAAACGGGGCGAAGATGCCTCCATACACATCGACGGGGCTGCAGTGGAGCGGGTCGAGAGCTTCAAGTTCCTCAGTGTCTAAATCACTAATACTTAAAATTGTCCACACACGCGCACAGTCGTCAACAAGGCTGCACCTCTTTCCCCTCTTGCCGACTCTTTTCTTTGTATATATCAAGGATGTCGCTCTTGCTGCTGGTGATTCTCTGATCCACCTGTACGCAGACAACACCATTCTGTGTACATCTGGCCCTTCTTTGAARACTGTGTTAACAAACCTCCAAACGAGCTTCAATGCCATACAACACTCCTTCCGCGTCCTCCAACTGCTTTCAAATGCTAGTAAAACTAAATGCATGCTCTTCAACCGAAATGTATTATTTCCGTTTTTTTTWAATAAATTTGCAAAAATGTATAAAAACCTGTTTTTGCTCTATCATTGTGGGGAATTGTTAATGTAGTAAATGACTATTGTAGCTGGAAACGGCAGATTTTTTATGGAATATCTACATAGGCGGGCAGAGGCCCATTATCAGCAACCATCACTCCTGCGTTCCAATGGCACGTTGTGTTAGCTAATTCAAGTTTATCATTTTAAAAGGCTAATTGATCATTAGAAAGCACTTTTCCAATTATGTTAGCACGGCTGAAAACTATTGTACTGATTAAAGAAGAAATAAAACTGGCCTTCTTTAGACTATTTGAGTATCTGGAACATCAGCATTTGTGGGTTCGATTACAGGCTCAAAATGACCAGAAACAAAGAACTTTCTTCTGAAACTTGTCAGTCTATTCTTGTTCTGAGAAATGAAGGCGATTCCATGTGAGAAATTGCCAAGAAACTGAAGATCTCGTACAACGCTGTGTACTACTCCCTTCACAGAACAGCGCAAACTGTCTCTAACCAGAATAGAAAGAGGAGTGGGAGGCCCCGGTGCACAACTGAGCACAAGGACAAGGACAAGTACATTAGAGTGTCTAGTTTGAGAAACAGACGCCTCACAAGTCCTCAACTGGCAGCTTCATTAAATAGTACCCGCAAAACACCAGTCTCAATGTCAACAGTGAAGAGGCGACTCCGGGATGCTGACCTTCTAGGCAGAGTTCCTCTGTCCAGTGTCTGTGTTCGATTGCCCATCTTAATATTTATTTTTATTGGCCAGTCTGAGATATGGCTTTTTCTTTGCAACTCTGCCGAGAAGGCCAGCATCCCGGAGTCGCCTCTTCACTGTTGACATTGAGACTGGTGTTTTGTGGGTACTATTTAATGAAGCTGCCAGTTGAGGTCTTGTGAGGTGCTTTTCTTTCATTGCTTTTCTTTCAAAAACAAGGACATTTTTAAGTGACCCCAAACTTTTGAACGGTAGTGTATTTAATTAATTTTAGAATAAGTAACAAAAGGAATACGTAATACGTAATACGTAGAATACGTAACAAAATGTGGAAAAAGTGAAGGGGTCTGAATACTTCCCGAATGCACTGTATGTGATCCAACTGTTAAATTAAGTGTTTTGTCAAAATGTACACACATAATTTCACAAGGACYTAAAGGCACTATTTTTATGGAATGGCCCAGTTAGCTGTTGTTGACTGACTTAGGTTGCAGCAGTAAGCTAGTTTATTTATTTATTTTTATTTCACCTTTATTTAACCAGGTAGGCCAGTTGAGAACAAGTTCTCATTTACAACTGATAAAGCAAAGCAAAACAAAAAGAACAACACAGAGTTACACATTAACAAACGTACAGTCAATAACACAATAGAAAAATCTATGTACAGTGTGTGCAAATGTAGAAGAGTAGGGAGGTAGGCAATAAATAGGCCATAGATGCGTATAATTACAATTTAGCATTAACACTGGAGTGATAGATGTGCAGATGATGATGTGCAAGTAGAGATACTGGGGTGCAAAAGAGCAAGATGGTAAGTAATAATATGGGGATGAGGTAGTTGGGTGTGCTATTTACAGATTGGCTATGTACAGGTACAGTGATTGGTAAGCTGCTCTGACAGCTGATGCTTAAAGTTAGAGAGGGAGATATAAGACTCCAGCTTCAGTGATTTTTGCAATTCGTTCCAGTCATTGGCAGCAGAGAACTGGAAGGAAAGGCGGGCAAAAGAAGTGTTGGCTTTGGGGATGACCAGTGAAATATACCTGCTGGAGCACCTGCTATGGGTGGGTGTTGCAATTGTGTTGCAATTGTGACTAGCTAGCTAACTAACAACAACAATTTCCGCAATGGTGATAAAGCAATGGACAGAAACGACTCATGTTTGTGAAATAATCAATCTGCATTTATTGTTGCTATAGTTAAAGATTCCTAGTAGTTCCATTATGCGTATCCAAAATCTGAACCCATCCATACTAGCTATTTAAATTGGTTTACAAGCTGCAGCCTTCGGCATGGGTAAAAATGACAAGTGCATGTGCAGCTGGGCAGCCTTCCACAGGTGGGACTCGGACTTGGTAGCTAATTTGAAATATCCAAGTGCATGCGTGTCTGGTTAGCTGAGCTGGCAAATCATCTGTTTTTGACTGGTATATGCCCACATTCTTTTTGTTCCTAACAGGGCAAGCAGGGGCACAGAGAGTAACTTTTAAGATCTTTAATTGGCATTTTAGGAAGAACATTTATTAATTCATATTGTAATTAATTATAGATCATATTTCATAGAAATCTGGAACACTGGGAAGTTACTTTAAGGCATTGCTGGTTTACCGAGGCATTTATTTCCTTTTGCTTTGTGGATGCATTTTGCCCCCAATAGAGGAGATGGCTTTGGAAGAGAGGAGTCAGTGCAGTAGTTAGCTCTCTGACAGGGTTTTCGAAGACAGGGGCATTGGCTGTTTTTTTTGCTGTGTGTTGTTCTCAAGGGGATTTCCCCATTCTTTCTTTCAGAATTGGCTGGACCCGTCAAAGGAGATCAAGAAGCAAATCCGAAGTTAGTGTGACCACGCATGTATACACACACACACACACACACACACACACACACACACACACACACACACACACACACACACACACACACACACACACACCTGTCTCTTATACACATCTAGATGTGTATAAGAGACAGCACACACACACACACACACACACACACACACACACACACACACACACACACACACACACACACACACACACACACAGAGTGCTGACTGTGTGTCGTTTATCCACAGTTGGCTCATGGCATTTCGGCTTTGCTGTCAAGTTTTATCCCCCTGACCCATCTCAGCTCACTGAAGACATCACCAGGTGGGTTTGGATCATAATCAACAGCAACAACATCTACTAAATATACTATGGAAGTCAGATTTGATGTCTAACTGCCTTTATTGATAATAACCAGTCCCTCCAGGATTTTGCGATTTATGCTAGGGCTTGCAAATTTGACCACTATTACCGCATAAAACAGTCTGCAATTATTACTTCATAAAATTGTGTGATCACTGCACTACAAAAACAGGGCTCGCAATTTTAACCAATCACCGCACTTGAACTGCATAAATTAGTTAAATCAAGCCAGAAGTCATTGCAAATTGCCATGCAAAACTTCCATAGTATACTATGGTATAAATACTGTAGTATTATTATATATACAGTTGAAGTCGGAGGTTTACATTCACCTTAGCCAAATACCTTTAAACTCAGTTTTTCACAATTCCTGACATTTAATACTAGTAAAAATTCCCTGTCTTAGGTCAGTTAGGATCACCACTTTATTATAAGAATGTGAAATGTCAGAATAATAGTAGAGAGAATGATTTATTGCAGCTTTATTTCTTTCATCACATTCCTAGTGGGTCAGAAGTTTACCAACACTCAATTAGTATTTGGTAGCATTGCCTTTAAATTGTTTAACTTGGGTCAAARGTTTCGGATAGCCTTCCACAAGCTTCCCACAATAAGTTGGGTGAATTTTGTCCCATTCCTCCTGACAGAGCTGGTGTAACTGAGTCAGGTTTGTAGGCCTCCTTGCTCGCACATGCTTTTTTAGTTCTGCCCACAAATTTTCTATGGGATTAAGGTCATGGCTTTGTGATGGACACTCCAATACCTTGACTTTGTTGTCCTTAAGCCATTGCGCCAAATCTTTGGAAGTATGCTRGGGGTCATTGTCCATTTGGAAGACGCATTTCCTACCAAGCTTTAACTTCCTGACTGATGTCTTGAGATGTTGCTTCAATATATCCACATAATTGTCCTGCCTCATGATGCCATCTATTTCGTGAAGTGCACCATTTCTCCTGCAGCAAAGCACCCCCACAACATGATGCTGCCACCCCCGTGCTTCACGGTTGGGATGCTGTTCTTCGGCTTGCAAGCCCCTGCCCCTTTTCCTCCAACGATGGTCATTATGGCCAAACAGTTATATTTTTGTTTCATCAGACCAGAGGACATTTCTCCAAAAAGTTTGTCCCCATGTGCAGTTGCAAACCATAGTCTGGCTTTTTTATGGTGGTTTTGGAGCAGTGGCTTCTTCCTTGCTGAGCGGCCTTTCAGGTTATGTCGATATAGGACTTGTTTACTGTGGATATAGATACTTTTGTTCCTGTTTCCTCCAGCATCTTCACAAGGCCCTTTGCTGTTGTTCTGGGATTGATTTGCACTTGTCACACAACAAGTACATTCATCTCTAGGAGACAGAACGCGTCTCCTTCCTGAAGCAGTATGACGGCTGCGTGGTCCATGGTGTTTATAACTTGCGTACTATTGTTTGTACAGATGAACGTGGTACCTTCAGGCAGTTGGAAATTGCTCCCAAGGATGAACCAGACTTGTGGAGGTCTACAATTTTTCTTCTGAGGTCTTGGCTGATTTCTCTTGATTTCCCCATGATGTCAAGCAAAGATGCACTGAGTTTGAAGGTAGGCCTTGAAATACATCCACAGGTACACCTCCAATTGACTCAAATGATGTCAATTAGCCTATCAGAAGCTTCTAAAGCCATGACATACTTTTCTGGAATTTTGCAAGCTGTTTAAAGGCACAGTCAACTTAGTGTATGTAAACTTCTGACCCACTGGAATTGTGAAACAGTGAATTATAAGTGAAATAATCTGTCTGTAAACAACTGATTGGAAAATGACTTTTAGATGTCCTACCCAACTTACCAAAACTATAGTTTGTGGAGTGGTTGAAAAACAAGTTTTAATGACTCCAACCTAAGTGTATGTAAACTTCCGATTTGAACTGTATATACTATATTGTTCACTGTAATGTTTTCTCTGACTTTACTGTGTTATTCACTGTAGTGTTTTTGCGGAATTTACTGTGGTGTTTGGGACATGACTGTAGTATACTTGTCACGATCGTTAGAATAACTGGACCAAAGCGCAGCGTGATCTGGGTTCCACATCTTTTTATTACTATGTGAAACTCACAGCAAAACAAAACGTGAAGCTGCTATAGTGCTCACAGGCAACTATACATAGTCAAGATCCCACAAAGCACAAAGGGGAAATGGCTGCCTAAATATGATCCCCAATCAGAGACAACGACAAACAGCTGCCTCTGATTGGGAACCATACCTGGCCAACATAGAAACATAATCACCTCGATGACACACCCTAGTCACACCCCGACCTAACCAACATAGAGAATAAAAAGCTCTCTATGGTCAGGGCGTGACAATACTGTAGTATTTACTGTAGTGTTGTTGCAGACATCACTGTAATATACTGTAGTATTTACAGTTTATTATAGTATAAATACTATACTCCCGTGGGGCAGCGCACAATTGGCCCAGCGTCGTCTGGATTAGGGGAGGGTTTGGCCAGGGGTGCTTTACTTGGCTCATCTCGCTCTAGCGACTCCTTGTGSCTGGCCGGGCACCTGAAGGCTGACCACGGTTGTCAGTTGAACTGTGTTTCCTCCGACACATTATTTCGATGTTTCGGAGGACCTTCGCCTCCCGAGCCCGTTGGGGAGTTGCAGCAATGAGACAAGATCAAAATTAGGGAGAATAAGGGAGTAAAAAAACTATAAGAATATAGATGCTACAGTAACCACTGTAGTGTTTTTGTGGACATTACTGTGGTATTTACTATAGTGTTTTTGTTTTATTATCTTTGATAGTGATGGGATGTACAATACCGACACTTCCAGGCTTGCGTAACATTTTCAAAGCAGTCTGATCTGATACAAAAGTACTGATACCTGTATCATGATCAATGACGTCCAAAGCTTAGTTTGATCAAGTGCTTTTTCAAAATGTTGCGAGATCCCACTGATGCTTTTTCTGYTGCCGAGTTGCTTTCAAACACTCACCTCTACCGGAGACAGTATTTGCAAATGAAGCTTTTATTTCAAGACCAGAGCACCTGACTGGTAGCTCTGCAGGTAGGGTAGCGAGCCATCGATTTCTCAGATTATAAAACATAGGGTCGAATCAAATCAAATTCTATTCGTCACATGCGCCAAATACAGCAGGTGTAGACCTTATAGGGAAATGCTTACTTACAAGCCCTTAACCAACAATGCAGTTCTAAGAAACCCCCCCAAAAAAGTAAGAGATAAGAATAACAAATAATTAAAGAGCAGCAGTAAAATAACAATGGTGGGGCTATATACAGGTGTTACCGGTACAGAGTCATTGTGCAGGGGCACCGTTGTCGAGGTAATTGAGGTAATATGTACATGTTGGTAGAGTTATTAAAGTGACTATGCATAGATAATAACAGAGTAGCAGCAGCGTAGAGGGGGGGGGGGGGYMGTSTTCAGGAGTCTTATGGCTTGGGGGTAGAGGCTGTTTAGAAGCCTCTTGGACCTAGACTTGGCGCTCCGGTACCACTTGCCGAGCGGTAGCAGAGAGAACAGTCTATGACTAGGGTGGCTGGAGTCTTTGACAATTTTTAGAGCCTTCCTCTGACACCGCCTGGTATAGAGGTCCTGGATGGCAGGAAGCTTGGCCCCGGTGATGTACTGGGCCATACGCACTACCCTAGTAGTGCCTTGTGGTCGGAGGCCGAGCAGTTGCCATACCAGGCAGTGATGCAGCCCATCAGGATGCTCTCGATGGTGCAGCTGTAAAACCTTTTGAGGATCTGAGGACCCATGCCAAATCTTTTCGGTCTCCTGAGGGGGGATTAGGTTTTGTCGTGCCCTCTTCACAACTGTCTTGGTGTGCTTGGACCATGTTAGTTTGTTGGTGATGTGGACGCCAAGGAACTTGAAGCTCTCAACCTGCTCCACTACAGCCCCGTCGATGAGAATGGGGGAGTGCTCGGTCCTCCTTTTCCTGTAGTCCACAATCATCTCCCGGTGAAGGCAACGTTTTTGTCTGGGAGATGATGTGAAACCACACTATCTGCATATTGTTGATCTTAGAATTTGTTTAATTTAGTATGATAAGCTTTTGTTGCATCCTAAATAATGCCATGGATATACAGTTTTTAAAACAAACTTGGAGGCAAATAAAAGGATGAAAGATGCTAACCTCATATTATAACTGTTTAGGTGTTCAAAACCCATGACTAACCGCTGTACCACAGAGTTTTGATAAATGCCTTGGTCAAAACTTAGATCTGAACATCAAATGCTTCTGTTAATTGCTGACCAGCAGGTGTCACTAATGTGCATTGTGTTAAAAGCTCAGAGTAATGAACCGTTTTTCGGCACGATTTGGTGAGAGCCACCATAGGCTTCAGAAAGCCTTGTTTTCCCATCACTAATCTTTGACATAGAAGTAGGGGCTTTCTCCTTGAGGAAACCTACTGGACAAATACTAAAAGAGCATCATTTCCATAACCTGTAGATAGGTAGGTAGGACTGGCGTCTAAACAGATAGTTCTATAACATGTAACATATAACACAATATATGGTCTATACTTTGCATGTAGGTTTCTCACTCATGGGTGGCACAAATTGGGATATGGGAGATGGGAATGGGTGGGGTATATGCAAATGAGTAATGTAGTATTACTGTTCTACAGTATACAAAAAAGTATATAGTAAGTACTACACTATCAAGGGATACTACAGTGTGTAGAATAGTAGATCACACTTTATTTGTAGTCTGGATTTTTTTAAATATTTTTTTTACTCCGTGGGCATGAGAGTTATTTTAGATTCTCTTCAAAGAGGTAGMGTTCATACGTTTTCGGAAGATGGGCAGGGACTCCGCTGTCTGACTTTAGGGGGAAGCTTGTTTCACCATTGGGGTGCCAGGACAGTGAAGAGCTTTGGTTAGGCTGAGTGGGAGCTGCCCTCCTGTAGGGGTAGGAGGGCCAAGAGACCAGTGGTGTTGGAATGGAGTAGTCGGGTTGGGATTTGAGCATAGCCTGACGGTAAGCAGGGGCAGTTCCCTTTACAACTCCATAGGCAAGCACCAGGGTCTTGAAGATGATGCGAGCTTAGACTGGAAGCCAGTGGAGTGTGTGAAGGAGCGCGGTGCATGGATTTGGTGGCACAAGCGGGGAGACCAGTCAGCAGAGAGTTGCAGTAGTCTAGATGGGAGTTGACAAGTGCCTGGATTTGGACCTGCGGCTCCTCCTGTCTGAGGAAAGGCCATATTCTACGGATGTACTCTGCTTTGATGTTTGCAGAAGACAGAGTGTTGTTCTCCAGGGTCATGCCAAGGTTCTTTGCACTCTGGGAGAATAGGGGGGGGACAATTAAGCCTATGTTTTTTGTCCCCCCACTTTGGTTCTGAAATCACCATCTCCCACGAATGAATTTGTCATTTTGTCAGATTACGTTGAGCTAGTAATGTATCAATATTTATCGTTTACAAATCAGCTATGACATAGCCAATGAAGATATAGCACAACTTTGGATTTCACCCCCTTCTGATTTTGACCGTTTTTATGGAATGATCTTCTCTTCTCCTCTTGCTTCGGCCATGCAGTGCGCCTCGTAAAACTGATTGCTTTCCTCGTTATGAAATTATCAACTTTGCCCTGTCTATCAAAACATTACCGTATACACTGATTGTTTAACGCAAAACTACCAAAATTATTGCTGATGAACCTGAACAATTAAAATACAATATATTGTAAACCCTGTTCAGCAGGTATAACCAGATGAGAGTTGTATCTCCGGTAGGTTACTTTTATTCCGGTAAAACACAATTTTCAACAGCGCATAGATAATAACCTAGCAAATTACAAAGGTTGTCACGCAACAAATAAAGCCTAATATCAGGCAAGCCATTTTAGCATTTTAATGCAGAAGGTGCCATGCAAATGTGCAAGGTCAGGAACAGGCCGCCTGCCTCGCACTGGTCAGCACGCGATGCTGGGGACAGTGCGCATGCAACGATGTACGCTGAAAGTCGGGAAGCAAGTTCAGGGAGTGAATACATTTAATTAATAAATGAACACAACAAGAAACACAAACAGTGCACCGACATGAAACAAGAACAATGACGACTGGAGAAGAAACCAAAGGGAGTGACATATAAAGGGCAGGTAATCAAGAAGGTGATGGAGTCCAGGTGAGTGTCATTATGCGCGTAACGCTGGTGACAGGTTTTTAAAAATATATATATTTATTTTTTATTAACAACAAATCGATACAGAAAGTACATGAGGGAACACAAGTATACATAGATTATATACAATGGACAATTGAGCTAGGGGGTACAATATCACATTACAATTACACAAGGACCTTAAGGGACATTCATACACTTATAATTCTAACAGCTTTTTTGTTAGTAGAGTATTTAGTTGTCTTAAAATACAGTTCAATTTCTTTTTGTAGGGTAAGAAAATGTGTTTTTTTGTTTGTAAATTTACATTTGTGTATATGAAATTTGGCCAAAAGAATAATGAAATGAATTACATAAAAATGTTTCAGCTTATTACTATCGTATGTAAAGAATCCAAGCAGTACATCTCTCCACAATAGTGTAAAATCTTCATAAATGTGTTCAATTATAAATCTACTGATGTCTTGCCACAGTTTTCTTACATGAATACAATGCCAAAAAAGACACTGTTTCTGGGTGGTCATTACAAAAGGAGCAATTTGAGTTGATGTTTTCCTTAAACTTCTTCATATAGTGGTTGGCAGGATAATATTTATGAATAATTTTAAAGGAAACTTCCTTAATTTTGTTAACAAGTAGGTATGTGTGTGACAACATCCAAACTTTTCCCCAACAGATATTATCAATAAATCCATTCCAATAAGGCATGACATAAGGTATAGAACATCCTGCTGAAACAAGGTTCGTATCGCTCTGTTGTTGATTGGACCAAAAGAGAAACAAATCTTTCCTACTGATGAGTCAACAGGGTCAATAGAAGGTAGGCTCTGAGGGTCAGGTCTTGACACGTTCCTGAATAACAGAGCAACACCTGAGTGAATGGCATCTAAAACAATTGCAAAATATTTATGTTACAGGGACCTTGTAAAGTGATAAGAATTCCTTATAACTGAGTAAAAGACCCTCTGCATTTACCAGTTGGCTCACCAATAGGATATTATTTCGGAACCAATATTCTAAAAACAAAGAAGTATTTTTATACAATATATCCCAATTATTCCATATATAATATCTGTGTGGAGAAAATTTGTGTTTATAAATTAAGGACCATGACAAGACCTGCCGATGAATAGCAGAAAGTTTCACTGGAACTTTGTCAATATTATAATTGCAAAACAACATGAAGTTAAGGCCACCAAAAGTAGAGAAGTCATGATGAGGAATAAAATTCCAGATAGAAGTGGGTCTTCTAAGGAATTGTTTTATCCAATTGATCTTAAAAGTATTATTTAAAGTAGTAAAGTCCAGAAAATTCAGCCCACCATTCTCATAAGTGTTCATTTGTCACGTTCCTGACCTGTTTTCCGTTGTTTTTGTATGTGTTTAGTATGGTCAGGGCGTGAGCTGGGTGGGTAGTCTATGTTATGTGTTTCTATGTTGGGTTCAATGTGTTGCCTGATATGGTTCTCAATTAGGGGCAGGTGTTTGACGTTTCCTCTGATTGAGAACCATATTAAGGTAGGCTGTTCACACCGTTTGGTTGTGGGTGATTGTCTTCCGTGTCAGTGTTTGTTACCACATGGGACTGTTTCGTTTGTCTAGTCTGTTCCTGTTCGTGCGTTCTTCGTTTATATGTAAGTTCTCATGTTCAGGTCGGTCTACGTCGTTTATTGTTTATTTGTAATTTCTCAAGTGTACTTCGTGTTCGTCTGGTCTAAATAAATTCATCATGTCTTCACAACACGCTGCGTTTTGGTCCGATCCCTACACCTCCTCTTCAGAAGAAGAGGAGGAAAACAGCCATTACATCATTACAACAGTTTTCCTAATGTAATGGGTACGGTTTCTCCAAAGAAAGTTGAAAAGCATCTGGTCTATCTCCTTGCTTATTTTACTGTCAAGATATGAAGATAGAGCGCCATATGTTAGTCTAGAGATACCTTCAGCCTTGGTTATTAGGACTCTACCTTTTAAAGATAAGTCCCTCTGTAGCCATTGATTTAGCTTCTTCTGGGTTTTTTTAATAAGAGGGTTAAAATTTAGTAAGCTTCTAGACATCTGATCCTTTGTAATGGTTATGCCTAAATATGTAAGTTATTCTTTTACTGAAATACCATAATATGAAGGTGTCACACAATCTTTGACAGCTATGAGTTCACATTTATCAATGTTAAGATATAGCCCAGACGCTTTGGAAAAGGATTGTATCACATTGATCAATATGGGAATTTGGTTAGCGTCTTTCAGAAAAAGTGTAGTCTTGTCAGCCAGCTGGCTTATAATAATTTCTTTACCAGCTATGGAAATACCTTGTACAGGACTATTATTTAAAGAATTTGCAAGAAGTTGGGTGATTAATAAAAACAGGTACGGAGAGATAGGACAACCTTGCCTAATTCCTCTCTTTAACTCAAATCTAGGTGAGGTGCCATATTTCAATTCGATAGAGCTGTTACCATTTGCATAGAGCGTCTTAATAGCCTTACAGAAAAAAATCCTCAAAGCCAAGTCTCTCAAGGGAGTGGAAGAGAAACTGATGCTCTACTGTGTCAAATGCTTTATAAAAATCTAAAAAATAATATGAAGCTATCCTCGGTTATTAGGTCTGAGTAGTCAAGTATGTCTAATACTAGTCTGACATGGTTAGAAATATGTCTGTTCCTCATGAAGCCAGACTTCAATGATTGCATCCAGGACTTCTTTAATTATTTTTGCAAGTAGTAAGGCTAGTATCTTATAGTCATTATTAAGAAGACAAATTGGACACCAGTTATCGATGAGCAGCACTTATTTTTTAAGCTTAGGTATCAGTGTTATTAACCCCTGACTCATTGTAGGAGGGAGAACATTGTTTTTAATACTCTCTAAAAAGACTTCAAATAGGAAGGGAGCTACTTGTTCAGAAAATAATTTGTAAAATTCTGATGTAATTCCATCAACACCTGGTGATTTATTGTTCTTTAGATGTTTGATAGACTCTATAATCTCTTCAACTTTGATGGGTTCATCACACTGTTTAGATTATATATCACTGATAGAGTGAACATTATTCAGTGAGTTAAAAAACATATCTGTGGATTCCTGACAGTATGTAGAGCTATACAATTTTCTGTAAAAATTGCTACAGTATTTAGCGATACATTTTTGGTCATCTGTAATAACACCARCAATGTTTAKTTTATGGATAGTGTTATTTTTAGAGTGAAATTTCTCAAGTCTAAAGAAATAGGATGAATTCTGTTCTCCCTCCTCAATCCATTTTTTCCTAGATCTAATAAAGGCTCCTTCTGCTTTTAATCTATATATATTATCCAGTTTATTTTGTAACTCAATTAGTTCCATCTTCTCCTCCCCCGAGAGGCCGGCTGGGGACCTCTGAGAAAGGGAAGTTATCTTAATGATCACCTTTTCCTCCTCAGCTCTTCTGGTCTTAGCAAGATTACTACCATATTTTCTAAGGTATTTGGACACCTCAAATTTAAAGAGCTCCCAGTTCTTGCAATAAGATTTTTCTTCACAAGCCCTTTCCCAAAAGTGTGAGAGCAGATCTTTAACCTCAAATTTAACTATATCATTATTTAATAATGAGCTATTTAGCTTCCAGTAGGATGCTCTACCAAGGTTGGTATCAGGGATAAATATTTTGATATCAATGTAAATGGCCCTATGGTCTGTGAGGGGAGCAGTACAAATATTTGTAGTAACACACTCACTACCAATACATTTGGATATAAGCCAAAAATCTATTCTGGATTGTCTGGAACCTGTTTTGTTACTCCAAGTGAATGATCTGTCGGCCGGAAACCTCTCTCCATATGTCAGTAAGATCAAACTTTTCCATAAAAAGTATTAAACCCAAATTCTGATTGGTTGGCCTACCTGGGGGCCATCTATCAGTTGAATTATCTATAGTAATGTTAAAGTCCCCTCCTATCAATAATAACGAATTGGGAAATTTCGATAACCAATGAAGTATATGTTTCTCTATAGATTGAAGCAACTAATCATTCTCATGTTTGGTGTTGTACCCGTAGAAGTTTACAGTAATGAGCATAATGTCATTGTAACTGATCACAAGACAAATAAAGTGACCAAAGGGGTCAGTCACATTCCGAGTGTAGAATATTACCACCAAAGGTATTTTTCATTGTAGTGACACCAGTGGAGCATTCAGATCCATGGGAAAGCCAAATATCGTTGCCCCACTGTGACCTCCAGAAGTTGGCATCAGCCGAAATTGAGTGAGACTCTTGAAAAAAGCAAAAATCTGTTCGAAATTGTTTAGCAAATAAAAATAAGGCCTTGCGCTTCACATTGTTTCGTAACCCCCTAGCATTAAGAGAAACTATAGACAAAGACAAAACAAGAAAGATTATATAAATGTATAAACTGTTGTAGGATGAGTCAAAGACGTAGGAGCAGTGAACATAAACGATAAGGAACTGAGATCTGCACCATTTAAGTCAATTTAAAGTGAAAATAGCTTATTCCATAAACTTTGAGCTAGACGTTATCCGGCTTTGAAATTCAACTCAACTGAGAATTATGTTCAAGACCAAACCAAGGGTTCTTGTGGTAAGAGAGACTAAAAACCCTCTTTAGTGTATTCAGGAACTATTCTGAGAAATAAAATACAAAATAATAATTTAAATAAAAGGGTACCTACTATTTTAAATGCATATGAAAACTGATCATAATTTTTTTAAATTAAAAATGTTTTACATATACACGTTCCTAAGACCTTTTTTTGGAAGTAAGTATTAATAACTAAATAGAACAATAACCGTGTAAAGTCAGAGCAGACCTGTATGCCCTTTAAAAAAGTATCTTAGTTACTGTATACATAAAAAAAAAATACAACTTTCAGTCTTCTTCGTAAGTTTGTAAACAAAATAGGTCTTCTGGTCATACAAAAACAAACTAATAAATTGAAGTACCTGAGTACTCCGAAAAATAGTCACTTGATGCTTGTTAGGTAAACAATATAAGGAAAATGAGAATACCGTGGCTGAAACCATCAATCTGTTCCTTCTGGTGAGATTTTAGGGAGGAATGTGGATTTCTGAACCGTTGATGAAGCCTCGTCCTCCGACGAAGTAAGCAGCCTTTCCCTCATTTCGTGCTATCTTGATCGTTGGCCACAACTTGTTCCTTCTTTCTATGTCCTCCGGGCTGAGATGCTCGGCGAAACGCATACCATGGCTCTGAAGGAAGGCGTTCTTCCTAGCAGCTTTCCAGACAGCATCCCTGTAGAGCATCCCATCTGGCAGTGAAGAGGATGATGATACCCCTTGGTCTTGAATCGTTTTGCTGTTGCTTCTTGCCGAGGCGATGCACAACGTCGATGGTATCACCAACTTTGTTCTTCTCTGCAGGCATAACTTCTTGGCAGATGRGGATGGCCTCTCCTCGCACATCCTCATTCTCCACCTCTGGCACGCCTTAGTCTCAGGTTCCATCTTCCTGTGTATTGTTCCAGATCAGTGAGAAGTCTATGGTAGACATTGTTATTCTTTTCCACACTTTTTTCAACTTTTGCCACTCTCGTTTTCACATCCTTGATTTCACCACATGCAAACTCCAGTCTTTTTCAAGCCTTCGATAACTATGGTGTTCGCGCCTACCATTTTCTCAATGGCGTCAGACCTGGAGTTGATGAGTAAGGAGAGAGTAGCCACGATGTCAGAGTTCATGTTGGGTTTTTTGGAGGGTGGAGGTTTGCACGGAGTAACCGGTAAAGAGGGGATCTCTTTACGTCATCTACGTCATTCGTCATCTTCAACAGCCTTCGAAAGCATGGTATTATCCATAGGGCAAGCGTAGTTATGGCAGTTGTCTATAAGCACGTTTCTCTCTTGTTGATTAGCAATAGAATGGCTAACTCTTTTTTTGTCACGACTTTGCATGGACATGCTGAAATAAATTATCCAATTATTATTCCAGTCCCAGGAAAGGTCTTATATCTTGAACAAATAAAAATAGTAATGACTGTAAACTTGTTTTTTTCACAATCTTTCTGAAGTTTGGTACGGAGCTCGGTAAAAAAGCGTCTGTTCAAGCCGCCATCTTGGCACTCCGCTGGTGACAGGTGTGCTCCCTAACGAGCAGCCTGGTGACCTAGAGGCCGGAGAGGGAGCGCACAGTGACAGCACAGGCTACTGATATCGCCTACGGTTGTTCGCCTACGGTTGTTCGCCATGCAAAATAACTTCTAGATCAATATCGGTCAACACAGTTACATGCAGTTTGACACTGAAGGAGAGGAAGCATCAGTTGTCACAAAAGATGAGATATATTTTCAGAAGGTAGAAAGAATGTAATATAAGCTAATACATTTAGTGAACCAGTGATTTGTATCATTTTATATATTTTCTGACCGATGCATGCTACATTTGGATCGGTTTGGGGTCTGTGGACTGATGCACTTGTGTCTTAAACATTTGAATCAGGGACCGATGCGTATCGGTGAATCGTTACTTCCCTAGTGTGGAGTATAGTATTCTACAATATACTACACGATTATACTAAGCACTACACGATCGAGGGATACTACAGTGTGTAGTATAGTATTCTACAGTATACTACAAAATTCTATATTAAGTACTACACATGATCAAAGGATACTACAGCATAGAGTATAGTATTCTACGGTATACTACAGTTTACTACAGAATTCTATAGTAAGTACTATACTATTCTATAGTAAACAGGGGCATTGTTTCATGTGGGAGGGACTAACGAGCTGTGGGAAGTTGCCTTATTAATCCTGCATTCCCTCTATGCTGTTTGCCTCTTGTTTATCCATGATCATGTTCATTAGGGCATGCAACAGAATATATATTTTTTGTTTATGCAACATTAAACAGAATGCATTTATTATTGGACCAGGTAGACCTCTCCCTGTTTGAATACATTGTCCTTCGTTTGGTGCCTAATGAACATGACTCATCGATGCATGCAGGTACTACCTGTGTCTGCAGCTGAGGGACGACATGCTGTCCTGGCGTCTGCCCTGCTCCTTCGGGACCTACGCCCTGCTAGGTTCTTACACGGTGCAGGCGGAGCTGGGCGACTATGAGCCAGAGGAACATGGGCCCGACTACATCAGTGACTTCCGTTTCGCCCCCAACCAGACGAGGGAGCTAGAGGAGAGGGTGATGGAGCTTCACCACAACTACAGGTCAGGGCCTGACCGGCCACGTGCCAGCTCATCATTGTAAATAAAAAGCACAGGTCTACGCTGTCGGCATAGATTCAAATACAATTAATATGGTAATTACCTAACAATTGCATAGTAGACACTTTGGTTTCATTGACACAAGCATCAGTATGTACCAGGGACGGACTGGGACTGGAATTAGCTAAATAATTATCGTTTTGAGCAAAACCCACAATTTCCACAYGCCCACTGGGCTAAAAATGGACAAGCCCATCTGGCATTTGCCCAAACCGCCCTATGGCCAGTCCACCCCTGATATGTACCATTTGGTACTAGGTCGTTACCAATTGTGTTGAATTCTCAATACATGAACGTATATGGATAGTAGATAGACAATTCAATTAGTTACACACAATTGACTCATGCAAACACTCAAAACATGCAGAAGTGTAACATTAATCAGAGCCTGAGGAGACCTCAACATTGTTGTGCCACAACCATATATCAACCACTAATTCCAATGACAAACCTGCGTACCATAACCCAAACAGACCGATTGTTCTCTTTATTCAAAGTGCTGTAAGTTGTGGTGTCGTAATAGTCCAATGACAGCCTCTGTGTTCTCCCTTAGGGGAATGAGTCCAGCGGAGGCAGAGGTGAACTTTCTAGAAAATGCCAAGAAGCTTTCCATGTATGGTGTAGACCTTCATCACGCCAAGGTACAGTATGGAAAGATTTACAAATTGTGTTTGTTGGTGGTGTTGTGTGTGTGTGTGTGTGTGTGTGTGTGTGTGTGTGTGTGTGTGTGTGTGTGTGTGTACTGCTACATTATTGTCACGCCCTGACCATAGTTTGCTTTGTATGTTTCTATGTTTTGTTTGGTCAGGGTGTGATCTGAGTGGGCATTCTATGATGTATGTCTAGTTTGTCTGTTTCTGTGTTTGGCCTGATATGGTTCTCAATCAGAGGCAGGTGTTAGTCGTTGTCTCTGATTGGGAACCATATTTAGGTAGCCTGTTTTGTCATTGTGGGTTGTAGGTGATTGTCTATGTGTAGTGTTTTGTGTCAGCACTATTATTCTATAGCGTCACGTTCGTTGTTTGTTATTTTTGTATTAGTTCGTTCAGTGTTCTCTTTTTAAATAAATATCAAGATGAACACTTACCACGCTGCATATTGGTCCTCCGATCCTTCCAACTACTCCTCCTCAGATGAGGAGGACGACGAGCGTGACAATTATAGACAACAATGTAACTAAGAATGTAAGGCTGCAAATATGGTTTAGACTAATCAGCAGGAAAACATTTTAAAAGAATTGTCACAAGATGTCAACGTGATAGCCTGTTCCAATCTAGCGCTCATGTTACTTCATCTTATCTATCTGGATTGGATCCGTATGATAGAGTGACACACACCCTTCTTCGCCATCCCCGACCTTTTCTCCCTCCCGTTGCACCCTTTGTCTCTGACAGGATTCGGAGGGCATTGACATCATGCTTGGCGTCAGCGCCAACGGACTACTCATCTACCGTGACCGTCTGAGGATCAACCGCTTCGCCTGGCCGAAGATACTCAAAATCTCCTACAAGAGGAGCAACTTCTACATCAAAATACGCCCCGGGGAGGTAGACAGACCATATTATGTTATCTTGTAGCCTACATTATGCATCTTGTTTGACATGACTTCACTTCACTCAAAGTCTACACTAACTCTGCAAAACAGTCAAAACAGTTCATTGCAGCCAACTGTATAACTGTGACAACTCAGTTAAGTGCCACAAATCATCACATGGTAAAAAAGGTCAACCATTATATCAATCTTTACAGTTGTTTCATGCTTTTGACAATAGTTAGGATTTCGAGCATGGCTGCTGTGACCTGATGTGCCAGTTGTCCTATGCTAGCTTAATGCTACAGTAGATGTTATTTAACAGATTCTATTGAAGTGTCACTTTTTAATCTTATCTGGGGACTCAGTGAGCCATGGAATAATTGGGCATGATTTGTTTCAATGTGGGCTATTTATAGCGGTCGAGTTACTATTCTTAAATCAAGATTAGGAAGATGTGGGATGTTTTGTGGTCTTGGAAGTGGGAACGGTCTTCTTCTTCTGTTGCCGAGCACTGGAACTTCAAAGCATGGTGGGCTGCGTGTAAGGATATGCTTTCATCAGGGATTTTGCTCACTAGAGGTGTTAGTGTCTCATTTTGCTTGCTCTGGTTTTCTCCTCCTAAAGTGATTATCTACCGATGGTTTCCCTCTCTGTTCTGCTTTCTGCGTGCCTATGTATCCACAGAATGTTAGGACTCTATTCAATCTGTATTGTATTTTTTGAAATGTAAAGGTACATTCCGATTGAGCCAACATATGCAGCGTTTACTGTGTATTCTCTGTTAACAAGGGAACATTGCCCTTAAATTTAAATGACGCTGTAACGCTGTAACTTCCGCGATACGGATTGAATAGAGACCCTAATCTGACACTGATATCTTCATTCAGGGATTGTGTAAGATCTTTTCTCCCAACTATCTACTTCAAAAGCACTAAAACCCACGGTGTAATTACTGTATGGGCCCAGTTTTCAGTACTGCTGTGTAGTGTTTGAATGACACACTCTTACTGTTGAGAGAATAGAGTACAAAATACAGGGTGCAATTTCCTTGTTTTTTTTATCAAGGGTCGTGAGATGGTTCCACACACACACACACACACACACACACACACACACACACACACACACACACACACACACACACACACACACACACACACCACACACACACACCACACACACACACACCACACACACACACACACACACACACACACACACACACACACACACACACACACACCACACACACACGCTCCTTCACTCCCTCGGTTCACCCTCCTTTTATCCCCCACTCCTCCCCCATCTCTCACTCCTCCCCTCCATCCTCAGTATGAACAGTTTGAGAGCACCATCGGCTTCAAGCTGCCCAACCACCGGGCTTCCAAACGCCTGTGGAAGGTCTGCATTGAACACCACACCTTCTTCAGGTAGGCAACTGCCCCTCACTGGTGACAAATGCACGTACCCGCACCCACACAAACACACTCAGCTTAAGACACTAAGCATCACACAGCTCATGCTACATTGCACAGCAACAGTCAAATCAATCAAATTGTATTTGTCACATGCGCCAAATACAGCAGGTGTAGTAGACCTTACTGTGAAATGCTTACTTACAAACCCTTAACCAACAATACAGTTAAAGAAATGGAGTTAAGAAAATATTTATTAAATAAACTTAAGTAAAAAATGTAATAAAAAGTACACAATAAATAGCAATAACGAGGCTATATACAGGGTCTATGTGCGGGTGTACAGGTTAATCAAGGTTATTTATTAATTGTTCAGCAGTCTTATGGCTTGGGGGTAGAAGCTGTAAAGGAGCCCTTTGGACCTAGACTTGGCGCTCCGGTACCGCTTGCCGTGCGGTAGCAGAGAGAACAGTCTATGACTTGGGTGACAGGAGTCTTTGACAATTTTTTGGGCCTTCCTTGCACAGTTTGGTTGAACTTTAAGAAACGGCAAAGAAAAAGACTGCAACGTTAAGTGTAATTTCTGAATTACCAGCCACTTTTACCTCTGTCAAATTTATGCTCCAGATAGAATGACACTCTCGTTCACACTAGAAATGCCGGGCCTCGATACTCCCGCATCTAAGCCAATGACGCGTTAGCTTGATGTCAACATTCTAACAGTAAATACATTTCATATATGCTATTGCAAAAATAATCATTTATTTTTATGAAGGTCTTAGGTAACATTAAAATACGAAATAAAATGTATTTCATAGAACACAACCTCATTTTTATTAGATATGTAAATGTAGGCTATATGTACAAACGAAAAACCACTAAAACACCACAATTCAAGTGTTAAAATCCATTAACTCTCTAGAGTCCTACATTTACACTCTTCAAGATTGTTTTGATTACGCGGACTGGTATATGTTCCGGTCAGCCTCAGAGAACAACATTGATCTATACACTGACTCAGTGAGTGAGTTTATAAGAAAGTGCATTGGAGATGTTGTACCCACTGCGACTATTAAAAGCTACCCTAACCAGAAACCGTGGATGGATGACGGCATTTGCGCCACCCCCCCTCTCCTTCTCCGTGGCCGACGTGTGTAAAACATTAAACGGGTTTACCCTCGCAAGGCTGCTGGCCCAGACGGCATCCCTAGCCGCGTCCTCAGAGCATGCGCAGAGCAGCTGGCTGGTGTGTTTACGGACATATTCAATCTCTCCCTATCCCAGGCTGTCCCCACATGCTTCAAGATGGCCACCATTGTTCCTGTACCCAAGAAGGCAAAGATAACTGAACTAAATGACTACCGCCCTGTAGCACTCACTTCTGTCATCATGAAGTGCTTTGACAGACTAGACGAGGATATCACCTCCATCTTACCGGCCACCCTAGACCCACTTCAGCACACTGCTCTATCCCATCTGGACAAGAGGAATACCTATGTAAGAATGCTGTTCATTGACTACAGCTCAGCATTCAACACCATAGTACCCTCCCAGCTCATCACCAAGCTGGAGGCCCTGGGTCTCAACCCCGCCCTGTGCAATTGGCTCCTGGACTTTCTGACGGGCCGCCCCCAGGTGGTGAAGGTAGGAAACAACATCTCCATTTCGCTGACCCTCAACACTGGGGCCCCAAAAGGGTGCATGCTCAGCTCCCTCCTGTACTCCCTCTACACCCACGACTGCGGGGCTATGCACGCCTCCAACTCAATCATCAAGTTTGCAGACGACGCAACAGTAGTGGGTTTGATTACCAACAACGACGAGACAGCCTACAGGGAGGAGGTGAGGGCACTAGGCGTGTGGTGTCAGGAAAACAATCTCTCACTCAACGTCAACAAAACAAAGGAGATGATCGTGGACTTCAGGAAACAGCAGAGGGAGCACCCCTTTATCCACATTGAAGGGACAGCAGTGGAGAAGGTGGAAAGTTTTAAGTTCCTTTGCGTACACATCACAGACAAACTGAAATGGTCCACCCACACAGACAGTGTGGTGAAGAAGACGCAACAGCGCCTCTTCAACCTCAGGAGGCTGAAGAAATTTGGCTTGTCACCCAAAACCCTGACAGACTTTTACAGATGCACAATCGAGAGCATCCTGTACGGAGGGCTACAGAGATGAGGTAGTCATCATGTTAAACACTATTATTGAGTCCAAGCAACTTATTATGTGACTTTTTAAGCACATTTTTACTCCTGAACTTATTTAGGCTTGCCATAACAAAGAGGTTGAATACTTATTGACTCAAAACATTTCAGCTTTTAATTTTTTATAAATCTGTAAACATTTCGCAAAACATAATTCCACTTTGACATTATGGGGTATTGTATGTAGCCCAGTGACAAACAATCTCAATTTAATCCATTCTAAGTTCAGGCTGTAACACAAC
Organism: Salvelinus sp. IW2-2015; assembly: GCF_002910315.2. NCBI lineage: Eukaryota > Metazoa > Chordata > Actinopteri > Salmoniformes > Salmonidae > Salvelinus > Salvelinus sp. IW2-2015. Next base: position 15,590,760 of record NC_036847.1, read on the forward strand.
TGTGGAAAAAGTCAAAGGGTGTGAATACTTTCTGAAGGCAATGTATATGTTTCATGAGCTGAAATAAAATATCTCAGAAATGTTCCATGTGCCCAAAAATTATATTTCTCTAKAATTTTGTGCACAAATTAGTTTACATCCCTGTTAGTGAAGATTTCTATTTTTTGCAAGATAATCCATCCACCTGACAGATGTGGCATATCAAGATGCTGATTAAACAGCATGGTCATTACACAGGTGCACCTTCTGCTTGGGACAATGAAAGGCCCCTCTAAAATATGTAGTTTGTCACACAACACAATGCCACAGATGTCTCAAGTTTTGACGAAGCGTGCAATCGGCATGCTGACTGCAGGTATGTCCACCAGAGCTGTTGCCAGAGAATTTAATATTCATTTCTCTACCATAAGCCGCCACCAACATCGTTTTAGAGAATTTGGCAGTATATCCAACCAGCCTCACAACCGCAGACCACGTTTCCCCACGCCAGCAGAATCGTCTGAGACCAGCCACCCGGACAGCTGATGAAACTGGGGGTTTGCACAGACTGTCAGAAACCGTCTCAGGGAAGCTCATCTGTGTGCTCGTCGTCCTCACCAGGGTCTTGACCTGACTGCAGTTCGGCGTCGTAACCAACTTCAGTGGGCAAATGCTGACCTTCGATGGCCACTGGCATGCTGGAGAAGTGTGCTCTTCACTGATGACTCCCGGTTTCAACTGTACTGGGCAGATGGTAGCGGTTTGCTGATGTCAATGTTGTGAACAGAGTGCCCCATGGTGGCGGTGGGATTATGGTATGGGCAGGCATAAGATACAGACTTCGAACACATTTGCATTTTATCGATGGCAATTCGAATGCACAGGGATACCATGACGAGATTCTAAGGCCCTTGGTCTACATTCTCACCAAACATGTCACCCATTGAGCATGTTTGGATCAATGTGTACGACAGTGTGTTCCAGTTCCCGCCAATATCCAGCAACTTCACACAAACATTGATGAGGAGTGGGACAACATTCCAGAGGCCACAATCAACAGCCTGATCAACTCTATTATTTTATATTTAACCAGGCAAGTCAGTTAAGAACAAATTCTTATTTACAATGACAGCCTAGGAACAGTGGGTTAACTGCCTTGTCAGGGGCAGAACAATTTTTACGTTGTCAGCTCGGGGATTTGATCCACCAACCTTTTGGTTACTAGCCCAACTAGCTCTAACCCCTAGGCTACCTGCCACCCCAAGGAAATGTGTCGCGCTGCATGATGCAAATGGTGGTCACACCAAATACTGACTGGTGTTCTGATCCACGCCCCTACTTTTTTTTAAAGGTATCTGACCAACAGATGCATATTGTATCTGTATTCCCAGTCATGTGAAATCCATAGATTAGGACCTAATGAATTCATTTAAATTAACTGATTTCCTTCTATGAACTGTAACTCAGTAACATTTTAGAAATTGTTGCATGTTGCATTTATATTTTTCTTCAGTCTATACACATACAGTATATATATATATATATATATATATATATATACAACTAAAGACAGACACGTACAGAAATAAAACTGCTTTTAACAACAAATTCTGTTTGTGATATTAAGATTGTTATATAGACTTATTTTGGAAAAGTCAAGGACGGAAGGGATATGACTTTAAAAATGGCAGAGTAATTAAACATGTAAATTCAAAATGACGATCTTGTGTTAATGTGTAATAAAAAAGATAAACATTATAGTGTCCATCTCTTTAACCCTTCATACTAAAACTGAGTCTCTCTATAGGTTGGTGTCTCCAGAGCCCCCTCCCAAGGGCTTCCTGGTGATTGGCTCCAAATTCCGCTACAGTGGGCGGACCCAGGCCCAGTCGCGTCAGGCCAGTGTGCTGATCGACCGGCCAGCTCCGCAGTTTGACCGTTCGGTTAGCAAGAGGTACCTGCTGCCCCGCAGTGTGGACGGAGGTAAGGACCGGACTATTACTGTACTATAACATCATGAATTTGTACTACATACTCACCACTTAGAATATGGGCCCACACTGTATTTTTTTTTCCTTATGCCTCTTTGTCAAGTAGGCTCTTGTCTATTCATTGTTATTTCAAATTTGCATCAGTACATTGCATCAGTACACTGTACACTCTTAGAAAAAAGGTTTCCAAAAGGCTTCTTCGGCTGTCCCCATAGGATAACCCTTTTTGGTTCCAGGTATAACCCTTTTTGGTTCCAGGTATAACCCTTTTTGGTTCCAGGTATAACCCTTTTTGGTTCCAGGTAGAACCCTTTTGGGTTCCATGTAGAACCCTCTACATGGAACCCAAAGAGTTCTACCAGGAACCAAAAAGGGTTCTTTAAAGAATTCTCCTATGGGGACAGCCGAAAAAGCACCTTTTTTTCTAAGAGTGTACATTGCAGTGGAAGGCAGATAGAATAGATAGCATCTGATTGTACTGTGAATTATTTTGAACTTTAAACAGGCATTGTACTATTTGAGAACAGCTGTTGTATTATTGAATGTCCATAGGGCATTGTTATACATAGGCCGGGAATCAATCCTAGGCTCGTTATTGAAAAGAACATTGCACTTTACTTCTATAGGTAATTTACAATTGAGCCGACATCTGAAGGGTTTACCCTAAATGCATTCTGCGCAAACGTCTGTGAAATGACCTTTAAAAGGTTCATTGTCTGCAGCTCAGTGTGCAGAGCTGCAACACACCCATAGCTGTGGGCTATACATAGTATACAGTCGTGGCCAAAAGTTTTGAGAATGACACAAATATGAATTTCCACAAAGTTAGCTGCTTCAGTGTCTTTAGATATTTTTGTCAGATGTTACTATGGAATACTGAAGTATAATTACAAGCATTTCATATGTCTCAAAGGCTTTTATTGACCATTACATGAAGTTGATGCAAAGAGTCAACATTTGCAGTGTTGACCCTTCTTTTTCAAGAACTCTGCAATCCGCCCTGGCATGCTGTCAATTAATCCTGACTGATGGCAGCCCATTCTTGCATAATCAATGCTTGGAGTTTGTCAGAATTTGTGGGTTTTTGTTTGTCCACCCGCCTCTTGAGAATTGACCACAAGTTCTCAATGGGATTAAGGTCTGGGGAGTTTCCTGGCCATGGACCCAAAATATCGATGTTTTGCTCCCCGAGCCACTTAGTTATCACTTTTGCCTTATGGCAAGGTGCTCCATCATGCTGGAAAAGGCATTGTTCATCACCAAACTGTTCCTGGATGGTTGGGAGAAGTTGCTCTCGGAGGATGTGTTGGTACCATTATTTATTCATGGCTGTGTTCTTAGGCAAAATTGTGAGTGAGCCCACTCCCTTGGCTGAGAAGCAACCCCAAATATGAATGGTCTCAGGATGCTTTACTGTTGGCATGACACAGGACTGATGGTAGCGCTCACCTTGTTTTCTCCGGGACAAGCTTTTTTGTCGGATGCCCCAAACAATTGGAAAGGGGATTCATCAGAGAAAATTACTTTTGCTGCCCTTCTTGACACCAGGCCGTCCTCCAAAAGTCTTTGCCTCACTGTGCGTGCAGATGCACTCACACCTGCCTGCTGCCATTCCTGAGCAAGCTCTGTACCTGTCTCTTATACACATCTAGATGTGTATAAGAGACAGGTTCTGTACTGGTGGTGTACCGCTCTCCTTGAAGTTCTTGATGATCCGATAAATGGTTGATTTAGGTGCAATCTTACTGGCATCAATATACTTGCCTGTGAAGCCCTTTTTGTGCCAAGCAATGATTTTCCTTGCAGGTAACCATGGTTGACAGAGGAAGAACAATGATTCCAAGCACCACCTTCCTTTTGAAGCTTCCAGTCTGTTATTCGAACTCAATCAGCATGACAGAGTGATCTCCAGCCTTGTCCTCGTCAACACTCACACCTGTGTTAACGAGATAATCACTGACATGATGTCAGCTGGTCCTTTTGTGGCAGGGCTGAAATACAGTGGAAATGTTTTTGGGGGATTCAGTTCATTTGCATGGCAAAGAAGTGAATTGCAATTCATCTGATCACTCTTCATAACATTCTGGAGTATATGCAAATTACCATCATACAAACTGAGGCAGCAGACTTTGTGAAAATTAATATTTGTGTCATTCTCAAAACTTTTGGCCACGGCTGTATACTTCTCAGATAGAGTTCAGTGTGTCAAATCGGAGGGCCTGTTGTCCGGACCTCTGGCAGTCTCTATGGGGGTGCCACTGGGTTCAATTCTCGGGCTGACTCTTATCTCCGTATATATCAATGATGTCTCTCTTGCTGCTGGTGATTCTCTGATCAACCTCTACGCAGACGACACCATTCTGTATACTTCTGGCCCTTCTTTGGACACTGTGTTAACAAATCTCCAGACGAGCTCCAGACGAGCTTCAATGCCATACAACACTCCTTCCGTGGCCTCCATCTGCTCTTAAATGCAAGTAAAACTAAATGCATGCTCTTCAACCGATCGCTGCCCGCACCTGCCCACCCGACTAGCATCACTACTCTGGACGGTTCTGACTTAGAATATGTGGACAACTACAAATACCTAGGTGTCTGGTTAGACTGTTAGACTTCCAAACTCACATTAAGCATCTCCAATCCAAAATGTAATCTAGAATCGGCTTCCTATTTCGCAACAAAGCCTGCTTCACTTATGCTGCTAAACATACCCTCGTAAAACTGACTATCCTACCGATCCTTGACTATCCTACCGATCCTTGATGTAATTTACAAAATAGCCTCCAACACTCTACTCAGCAAATTGGATGTAGTCTATCACAGTGCCATCCGTTTTGTCACCAAAGCCCCATATACTACCCACCACTGCGACCTGTATGCTCTCGTTGGCTGGCCCTCGCTTCATATTTGTCGCCAAACCCACTGGCTCCAGGTCATTTATAAGTCTTTGCTAGTTAAAGCCCTGCCTTATCTCAGCTCACTGGTCACCATAGCAGCACCCACCTGTAGCACGCGCTCCAGCAGGTATATTTCACTGGTCATCCCCAAAGCCAACTCCTCATTTGGCCGCCTTTCCTTCCAGTTCTTTGCTGCCAATGACTGGAACGAATTGCAAAAATCACTGAAGCTGGAGATTTATATCTCCCTCACTAACTTTAAGCATCAGCTGTCAGAGCAGCTTAGCGATCATTGCACCTGTACATAGCCCATCTATAAATAGTACACCCAACTACCTCATCCCCATATTGTTATTTATTTATTTTTGTTGCTATTTTGCACCCCAGTATCCCTACTTGCACATCATCATCTGCACAATTTTCACTCCAGTGTTAATGCTAAATTGTAATTATTTCACCTCTATGGCCTATTTATTGCCTTACCTCCCTAATCTTACTACATTTGCACACACTGTACATAGATTTTTCTATTGTGTTATTGACTGTACGTTTGTTTATCCCATGTGTAACTCTGTGTTGTTGTTTTTGTCGCACTGCTTTACTTTATCTTGGCCAGGTCGCAGTTGTAAATGAGAACTTGTTCTCAAATGGCCTACTGTGTTAAATATTTGTATTTTTTTTTTAAGTAGGGGTTCTGAGGTTGCTGCAGCACCCCCTGACAAATCAGGAAATAAAAAATAAATATTCACAAACGTTGTGCACTGGGCCTTTACTGGTCCTGTATTAGCGGACCAATGTAGTGCATGCATCCCCAGCCAAACATCTTCCCATGGCTATGAACGCACCTTTGAATGACTCCTGGCCATAATCTATGTTCTGACTCCTGAATCAGTTTACCCTGCCTCAACTGTAAGGAGATAAATACTTACATGTCAAATGGATGTCAATGTAAACAAATTGTAATCTCGATCAATCATAATTTACTGTACAGACAATGTTGACCTTTCTCTTGCTTTCTGTGAGCCAGGCTGACTAGCTTTTCTCTCTTTTCTCCGCCATCCTTTGTGTGCCCTACCCACATCCCCCTGCCCAGCCTCAGCCCTGGGAGACAGCATGGACCAGCTGTCCCAGCGCAGCTCCAGTGATCACACCCAGTTCCTGTCCAGAGAAGACCTGGAACAAGAGGGCAGTCTGGACCTAGACCAGGATCAGGATTACCAGGAACAAGACCAGGAGTACCAGGATCAGGACGAGGAGACTGATGGTGTTGCCACGTCTGCCAAGACCATGGAGCTGAAGGTACAAGGCGAGGCAAGGGTGGCGGACCCTATAATCATAGTAGATGATGGCTCCCTTTTTCCTTGAGTCCTCTCCATCATGAGGATCACTGGTGAAAGGATAAAGGATCATTTTCTGCCATTTTGTAAGTAATTATTTAGACAAATTCACGGTGTATTAAAGTAGTCAAACGTTTCGTACTATTTGGTCCCATATTCCTTGCACTCAATAACTACATCAAGCTCGTGACTCTACAAACTCGTTGGACGTATTTGCAGTTTGTTTTGGTTGTGTTTCAGATTATATTTTGCCCAATAGGAACTGAATAGTGAATAATATATTGTGTAACTTTGGAGTCACTTGTATTGTAAGTAAGAATAGAAGATGTTTCTGAACACTTCTTCATTAATGTGGACGCTAGCATGATAATGGATGAATCGTGAATAATGATGAGTGAGAAAGTTACAGAGGCACAAAGATCATATCCCCTCCAAAATGCTAACCTTCTCTGTTATTGGTAATGGTGAGAGATTAGCATGTTTTGTTGTAGCCTCTGTAACCTTCTCACTCATCATGATTCATTCATTATTTTTCTTAATCATAGCATTATCAGGATTCATTTAGAAGTGTTTCAGAAAAATCTTATCTGCTCACTAAGAAATAAAATGACTTCAGTCATCATTCACCATTCAGTTTCTATTGGGAAAAACATAACCCAAAGCACAACCAAAAAAACTGCAAATGTAGTTGTAGTCATTGCATGCTAGGAATATGCAACCAAATACTACACGTTTGACTTATTTAATACACTATACGTGAATTTGTCAAAATACTTAAGACTTCTTCAAATGGGGGGACTAGATACATAGGCCGTGTCCGAATACCCTTGAGTCCCAAATGCTAGGCTTTTTGGGTATGCGAAAATAGTTTTATAGTTTATATGTTTTATAGAATGTGAAAATTCACCGTTTCATCTAGTAGAAATCGCTGCACAAAGGAAGAGAATTGTATTTTCATACCCACGTGTGTTGATAATCAGAATAGGGAACTCGCTCTACAAAAATGAACAAATTGCGGGGAACAAGCGTGAATGCGCATTAGATGACGTCTTCTCAGTATGGATGAGCAATAGGTTGATATTTATTGCTTACTGCATACGTTTTTACTAAACAGTATGTTCTAAGTAGTATGCAGTACTATTAGTACATAGTATGTAGTTTAAGTAAGTAGTAGGCAAGACAGATTTCAGACACGGCCATTAGCTGCTTTAATTTCAAAATGGTAAAACAGATCATGAAAATACCCTCAAATAAAAGATGACATTGTGTACTGTCGCCTCTTATGAAATATTCGATCTCAAATCGAAAATACTTGAATATAAAGCAGGGGTAGGCAAACGTTTTGGCTCAAGGGCCACATCGGGATTTTGAAATTCAACGGAGGGCCTCACACATTTTGTTTTAACCGATTTGTTTGTCAACAACACGGGACGTAGTTTGCCCACCCCTGGTATAGAGCCAATGTCGTTCACTGTCCAAATTCACATGACAGTGAGTGAAAGTCTAGCTTTCTACCTAACGTGGATGTATTGTTAGATCCCCCTTTTTATTATGGCTGAATTGGTGGTAGTGTTGTGCCCAAATGTTTTCTTACAGGTAGAATAGCAGCCTTCATGAGGAATATTATAGTGTTGGTAACTACATGGATGTTACCGGGATACATTCTATTCAGTGGGGAGAGCATGCAAGGCAACACCAGGATACAATGTGAGGCAGTTTTGTTTATGCTTTAGTGAATTATTAGCCAATTTCACAAGTTGATTGCTTGGTTGTATTGATTTTTCCACAGAAAATATATGGCATTAACATGTATCCAAAAATGATAAAACTAAATGAATCCTGAACACTAACTCCCAATTTCACACACACACACACACACACACACACACACACACACACACACACACACACACACACACACACACACACACACACACACACACACACACACACACACACACACACACACACACACACACACAGGAGGGGGAAGCAGCAGTGGAGGGAGCAGCAGATACATAAAAGTAGAGAATCGCACACATGCTCAGAAGCTTCGGTTGTTAAGCTGTCTGGAAGAGGCGTCCAATGTTTTTGGCCACACAGCCACTCCGTTTTATTATTGTAACTCTATTAATATTATTGAAAACAAAAGAACCTGGTAAAACAAGACCATTGGTTAGTAAGTTAAATTCAGGTTTGTTGGAATTGTGGTTATTTATCAAATGTACGTACCTAACTGGTTTTTCTAAATTATATGCATAAGATACAGAGAAGAACGATTCATTTTACTCATATCCCTCCCCTTGTAGTTCCCGTTCCATCAATGTCTAAATAAGTGCTTTTTGAAATATCAGAATACCTAACCTGCAGCACAGTGAGAAAATCCATCATGTGAGCCACTGACTTACACTCATCCCTCTCTCCTGCATTCACTTTAGTCTAATCCATATTCCCTCTCTCCTCGGCTCCTCTTCTCTTCCCTCCCTTCTGCTCCTCTGCGTGGAACTCATGCCCTTCTCTGTGCTCTGTTTCCTTAATCTCCTCTTCAAATCTAACATGCTGTCTTTCCCCTCACCTTGTTGCACCCTTCACTCTCCTTAAATTCCTTTTCTCCTCTTCCTGCTGTGGCTTCCTGCGCCCCACTGAACAACCGCTTCTCTCTTCCCACCTTCTCCCTTGCAGGGTGAGGAGGCAGGCTCGCCAGTAGACTCAAAGCCTGAGGTACTTCGTTTGTGATGACTAGTGTCTGTCTATGTCTGTTTGTCTGTCTGTTCTGGGTTTTTGTGTTGTTTATATCTTTATTCAGCCTGTTCCGACTTGTAGCTAGGTTATTACTCCAAGTGTGATTCCACATGGACAGTACAGTCATGGCTTTCTTAGATCCCTTGGCTTTGTGCACAGCCTAAATCACATCACTTGACTTCAAATTGGATCACCGTCGTAGTAGTCTAGGGTAGGCTAATGGCATTATGAAGTCTGGGTACTATCAAGGTATTTAGACTGTGTTTGGTCAGTGTTTGTAAAATGTCTACATAGGGAATTCATTTCAGTGCATCTGAGTGGCCAGCTGTGTTCAATAATGGATCCATTACCATTTTCATGTGTACATTGTCATTAGAAGGATTAGCTGAGCTTGAACACAACTACTGTGTTTGATTTACATTCATCTCCATAATACAAAAGGAAACACCATTTAAAACCTTCACTTTGAACTATCAATGACAACATCTAGGTCCTTGAATGCTGATCTTTCATACTTTGCCATTGGAATGTTTGGAGTGAGATATAGCACGAGACTCTGAGTCCTTCCTACAAATATCTCAGTTACAGCATTTATGTAATTCACCAGTCTACATCTCTCTGTACATCTGTCTCCAAATGCTAGATGTTTCCATCGTCGAACGAACTCACTGTCTCAGTGAGATGCGTGGATGCTACCAACACAACCTCTGTGTCTGTGTGTGTGTGTGTGTGTGTGTATATGTGCCTGCCTTCTTGACTCACCTGCGGTACTCTGCCTCTTTGTCTCTGCACGTGCCCCACCCCCACACCACCTCTTCCTCTGTGCCTCTGCTCCACCCACCCCCTCCCCTCCACTCCCCCAGTCGGACCAGGATCTGGCCACCCCATGCCCCCAACAGGAGGTACTGCTTCCCCTTGCTCTGTGCCTGTGCTCTCTCTCTGTGACCCCTCACCAGGTGTGCTGTCATGTGCTGTGCTGTGTATCTCATCGTGACTGTGTCGATCAGTAAGGGCAGCAATATATGTTGTTCAGTACAGCTTCAGTCCACCCCTCAGTTTGTTTGCGTTTATTTATTTTTACAACCAAGGACAACTTTATTGTAAAAGTTCAGTTGTAGGTTTGGACATTGTTAACATAGACAAAGCCAGTAGCGGACAGAGTATTCTGCATTTTTGTTCTATCGCCTTTATAGCCACAGTCTCTATTAAGCTACATTATAAAAATACAGTATTGCAATAAAGTGACTTGACACCCAGTGTCATAACACGTTATGACACGGTCATAACCATATCACAATATGTCATAACAGCTGACATAACTTGTCATAACCTGTCATAATATGCTCATTACACTGTCATGACCCATATGTTTACATCTGTTGTGACATTCAGTTCCAGTCAAAAGTTTGGACACACCTACTCATTCAAGGGTTTTTCTTTATTTTTACTATTTTCTACATAGAATAATAGTGAAGACATCAAAACTATGAAATTACACATATGGAATCATGTAGTAGCCAAAAAAGTGTTTAACAAATTAAAACATATTCAAAGTAGCCACCCTTTGCCTTGAAGACAGCACACTCTTGGCATTCTCTCAACCAGCTTCATGAGGAATGATTTTCCAATAGTCTTAAAGGAGTTCCCACATATGCTGAGCACTTGTTGGCTGCTTTTCCTTCACTCTGCAGTCCAACTCATCCAAAACCATTTCAATTGGGTTGAGGTCGGGTGATTGTGGATGCCTGGTCATCTGATATGACTCCATCACGCTCCTTCTTGGTCAAATAGCCTTTACACAGCCTGGAGGTGTGTTTTAGGTCATTGTCCTGTTGAAAAACAAATGATAGTCCCACTAAGCGCAAACCAGATATGATGGCATACCGCTGCAGAATGCTGTGGTAGCCATGCTGGTTAGGTGTGCCTTGAATTCTAAATAAATCACTGACCGTGTCACCAGCAAAGCATCCCCACACCATCACACCTCCTCCTCCATGCTGGTCTGTTGTTTCTCTTTGCTTATTTGAGCTGTTCTTGTCATAAAATGGACTTGGTCTTTTATTAAATAGGGCTATCTTCTGTATAACACCCCTACCTTGTCACAACACAACTGATTGGCTCAAACGCATTAAGAAGGAAAGAAATTCCACAAATTAACTTTTAACAAGGCACACCTGTTAATTGAAATGCATTCCAGGTGACTACCTCATGAAGCTGGTTGAGAGAATGCCAAGAGTGTGCAAAGCTGTCATCAAGGCAAAGGGTGGCTCCATTGCAGAATCTCAAATATAAATATATTTTGATTTGTTCAACACTTCTTTGGTTAATACATGATTCCATATGTGTTCTTTCATAGTTTGTATGTCTTCACTGTTATTCTACAATGTAGAAAATAGTAAAAAATAAAGAAAAACCCTTGAATGAGTAGGTGTGTCCAAACTTTTGACTGGTACTGTATATTGTGTAATGCTATGGCTGGTTATGACACCTACATCATATTTTAAATAAGTTGTAGAAAATACACTTCATGATACGTACATGCCCTTATATCAGTCATCAGTCAAAAAGAGGGTGTCTTGTCCTGCTCCTGAAATCTGCTCCTCTATTCATCCCAGTCATCAGCAACAGAGCGTAGGTGTTCAAATCAAACTTTATTTGTCACATGCGCCGGATACAAGTGTAGACTTTACACTGAAATGCTTACTTACAAGCCCTTAACCAACAGTGCAGTTCAAGAGGAGTTAAGAAAATATTTACCAAGTAGACAAAAATAAAAAGTTATAATAAAAAGTAACAATAAGAGTAACAATAACGAGGCTATATACAGGGGGCACCGATACCGAGTCAGTGTGCGGGGGTACAGGTTAGTTGAGGTAATTTGTACATGTAAGTTAGGGTGAAGTGATAATAAACAGCGAGTAGCAGCAGCGTACAAAAGGGAGGGGGGGGGGGTCAATTTAAATTGTCCCTGACTAGCATAGCGTAGCCTAGCGCCAGAGGGTAATCATAAAATATAATTTCATGAAATCACAAGTGCAATATTGCAAAACACAGCTTAGCCTTTTGTTAATCCATCTGTCTCAGATTTTGAAATTATGCTTTCCAGCGAAAGCAATACTTGCATTTGTGTAAATGTATCGATCGCTCGACAAAACAATAAGAACAGCTAGCGCCAGGTAACTCGGTAACAAAAACCAGCAAAGCAATCAAATTAATCGTTTACCTTTGTTGATCTTCGGTTGGTTTCACTCACGAGACTCCCAGTTAGACAGCAAATGTTCCTTTTGTTCCATAAAGATATGTTTTATATCCAAATACCTCAGTTTGTTTGATGCGTCATCACAAGTAATCCACTGGAAAAAGCGTTCGCGACAACGGCGGAAAAAATTCCAAATTATATCCATAATGTCCACATAAACATGTCAAACGTTGTTTTTGATCCAACTTCAGGGTGTTTTTCACATATCTATTCGATAATAAATCAACCGGGAAAGTTGGCTTTTCACTAGGAGCGAGAGAGACAATGGCTACCTTTCAGATTTGCGCAAAAATCACCCGGAGAGCCCCCACCTGTTCACTTACCCAATGTGCTCTTGCAGGCTCATCCTTCAAAATAAAGGCCTGAAACTATGTCTAAAGGCTGTTGACACCTTAGGGAAGACATAGAAAAAGAGGTCTTATTGATGAGACTTCACATATGCGATAGGAAGGCATTGGAACACAGACCTCTCAAAATGAGTGCCACTTCCTGCTTGAAATTTTCTCAGGTTTTCACCTGCAATATCAGTTCTGTTTAACTCACAGACAAAATTCTTACATTTTTGGAAACTTCAGAGTGTTTTCCATCCTAATCTGACTATTATATGCATATTCTAGTTTTGGGGGCTGAGAAATAGGCAGTTTAAAATGGGTACGCATATTTTGCCAAATGTTAAAATTGCGCCCCCTAGCCTTTTGGACCTAGACTTAGCGCTCCGGTACCGCTTGCCGTGCGGTAGCAGAGAGAACAGTCTATGACTTAGGTGAATGGAGTCTTTGACAAAGACATTTTTACCCTCTGTAGAGCCTTACGGTCGGATGCCAAGCAGTTGCCATACCGGGCGGTGATGTAACCGGTCAGGATGCTCTCGATGGTGCTGCTCTAGAACTTTTTGAGGATCTGGGGACCCATGCCAAATCTTTTCAGTCTCCTGAGGGGGAAAAGGTGTTGTCGTGCCCTCTTCACGACTGTCTTGGTGTGTTTACCCCATGATAGTTTTTTGGTGATGTGGACACCAAGGAACTTGAAACTCTTGAACCGCTCCACTATAGCGAATTGGAGTGTGTTTGACATCAATGTGTGCGCAATTACAATGATAATTTAATACGGTAAATTTAAAACATATATATACTACATTAACATTCTGTTGACACTTAAGCTATGGTGTAATGGAATGTTTTGCCTTGTGTGGTAGGTTTTGACACTCTTACAGTATGTAGACGTCATAACCAGCCATAATGTAAAATAGCCACCGTGGTAGGTTTTGTGGGGTGTTACACTCTTATGTAGGTGTCAGAACCAGCCATAAAATAACGCAGTATATGTCACAACAAATATAAATGTGTCATGACAGTGTTATGACCATATTATGACCATATTATCACAGGTTATGACAAGTTATGTCAGCTGTTATGACATATTATGACATAGTTATGACCATGGGTGTCAAGTAAAGTGTTACCCAATAAAGTATTGCAAGCCTTGAAGGAAAACATAAAAATGTCATTAACATGATGTCATCGTGATTGAAAGATATTAATCAGATAACATTACCACTGAGGATGACATAACATCAGTTGATTTTAAAGTCTTTCATAGTGTGTGATTTGGTCATCTGGAATATTCAAGATATCGCTTGCCAGAAATATGTAATTCCAGGGCAGATAAATAACGATGTACTCATTACTCAAGAGGAGTGTAATGGGGTCCATGTCTATACTCTTCATCCATGCATAGCAGCATTAGTCTCATTATTTAGCCCATATCAGAAACAGATTGGATGTTTGTTGTAACATCCATGTTGTGAGCTCCGAGCAGAATTGAAATGGAGGTGGAATTTGAGATGAAGAATTGCAAACACATAATTGACCATTAACACAGCCCGTTTCATTCAAATGTCCATGTCTGGTTCAATCCCTGAGATGTCTGAAATGGAAGTAGGAAGAATACTAACTCCAGTCTGTGACCTCTCTCCCTCTCTCTATCTAGCAGCAGTTCCTGGACAAGCCTGAGGATGTCCTGCAGAAGCACCAGGCCAGCATCAACGAACTAAAGAGAGCTCTCAGGGAGCCCAACAGCAAGCTGTCACAGAGGGAGAAACGCCTGTCCACAGCCACGCCACCTGGAGGCACCCCAGAGAGGAAACAGGTACGGGGGGGTCCTTGCGATGTTACTTTCCAAAACTTTAATTTGGAATCTTACTGTATACTCATTCTCACCAGCCCAGCAAACATGACCCCATTGGCCCCCTGTGGGTATTCTGTGGGCAATGTTGGCACGGACTAGCCCACACCAAGCCAACACCAGCCCCTCACGGGCTAGCCCAGCACGGCCTAGCCTACACCAAGCCAGCTACTTCATAATGTAGAGGCCGCGCTCATTAGAATATTTGGGGCCGTGGATTGCAGTTATTTTTGTGCAACTGTTACTGAGAGGGTAATTCCAGTTTGTTCTGTTGTTCAAGTGTTCTGTTGTGTGATGTCCCCAAAAAATGTATCTTGTGCACTGCCAATGATTTTACAGACAGTCTTTAACCTGTTAGATGTAATGGCAACATTTTGATTCAAATAGACATACCCAAAAGTCATTATTTATCATGAGAGGGACGTAAACAATAACTAGTAATGCTTATACTGCCAGAAAGATGAAAATCTCACCAGTGACATACTGAGCCAGAGAAAATAAATGMTATACGTAACTCCCTCAGCTCTGAAGGTCGTACGGCCTCAGTCAGCGACCAGAATAACACACACGCCTATTTTTCTCTAAACCCAACACATCTATAAGCTAAAACACATTCAGTACCGGCCAAAATTCCACGTAAGATTTCGGGGAGTTTACATCGAAGAAGTTGATTTAAATAAGTGCATGTGAAATTAAACAGTTTCTCGTGGAAAAAAATATATGTATGATAGTATTTGTTGTCTTTCTGAAACAATAAAACAAGTTTGCTAAATACCTTTAAAGGCTAGAAAATGTGTTAAATTGCATTAAATACATTATGAATAAATACATCTCCATTAAATAATAGATAAAACTGGTAAATTGGCATAAGGTCAGCAATACACATAGGGCCAATATTATAAGCTCATATTGGGGCCCAATAAGGGCAGCCGATCCAAAGGGTGGGCTTATTTCAGGCGAAGTGAGGGCTGCCCTTGGGGCCACCTGCCTCACATGCTGACCACACCGCTTGCGTCGGGTGTGCGAGCGTTGCAAAATAAATTTAAACATACATGTTATGAAATTATTGCACCCACACTGCTTGCGCGTGCCAACGAGCGTCTGCGTTGCCAAGAGCTAAAATAGAAGTCAGATCTATTTGTGACGCTGAACGCTGTGCAAGTCCTGCCTCTCCCATCTCATCATTGGTTTATAGAAGCAGATACCCACGTGCCATCTCCTCATTGGTTATACCCATGTGGGGGATTGAAAGATGAACTGAAAAAAATTTAAATAAATAACAACTCAACGTTTATATCCCAGGACAAATTAGCTTGCAACAGCAAGCTAGCTAAATAGGACAAATTAGCTAGCAACTGCAAGTTAGCTAGCTAAATTGCCATAAATGTTTAATGCTTTTTGACCTGTCCCCAAATTAATATAATTGGTTAAAGAGTTTGTTTGATATTTTAACATGCGTGTGGTTATCACGTTTGATGTGGGGGGACAAAGTCAATTTGCACACAATGGTGGCCGGTTTGGGTACAGCGTGGCCGGTTTGGGTACAGTGTTAGGGACAACCTGGAGCCGACGAGCAAAGGTGCTTTGCCCAAATGTGGACAGGCTACATTGAGCCAATATTTTAGGCTGCATTGGGCCCACATCATGCCAATGTTGGCATGTTTGCTGGGAGGGTTTCACTTAACACTTAATTGGAAGGACAGGCACCCTCATACTCTGTTTGTCCCCCTCCCCTGCCCATGACTACAAGTAGTTGGCTTCCTTAGCAAAATGCTTATAAAAAAGCAACAGGAAACACGGCTCTCTAATAGATAGGTGGAAAAATATTGCAAAAACTCCAACTTGTATAAAAATTGTCTTCCACCATATATAGCTTTCACGCATCCAGTCCTTTCAAATGACATACTACCTTAAGTCCATGGGGTGATATGGTGTAACAAACTCAATAGTAATGCATCAGAATAGTACATGCAGCTTAATGAATCTGTGTTTTTACCAATATATAGGCCTCTGTGGATTCCATATTGACTGAAAAGCAAGATGGTGCTCGCGGAAGCTCAAAAGAAGAACAGAATCAGTCCTCTCGCTATACACTGCACTTAGCTTTTGATCCCAAGGACACATGTATTGGTATGGTGTCTGAGGATGTGCAAGTTGGAAAAACAACAGAGATAAAGCCTATAACTTCACCTCAGGAATCTGGAAAAACTAAAGTAGGTGGCACTGGCCCGAGATCCCAAAGACAAGAAACAGTTTCAACTGCAACTGGACATAAGGATATGCACTCCGTGGATGATGCAACCTTTGGAAGTAATACGTATTCATATGACACCTTTTTCTCAAGGAACAGTGTTCAAGAGAATGGATTTGATTCACCTCCAGCGGATAATCTCTATTCCAAAGAGAGGATTGAAATGAAAAGCAAACAGTTGAAGCAGAGTCTGTATCAGTATGAATCGTTCCCAGAGAGAAAAAATAATAGCAATGACCAGGTCGCTATGGAATCTGTAAATAACAGCAACCAAGGTGGAAGTGAGTCTGAAAGAAAGAGGGAGATGAGAGAACCTGAAGCTCTGGAAACAAAAGAACCAAAGCCCGAGAGAGGAAACTATTCCAACAAAATGGGGAGTGCATCACACTCCAAAGTCACCCGAATAGTTCCTCTCAAGCCACAGAGATCAAAGAAGTATTTGAATAAAGGGGGGAACAAAGGGGTCAACCAACCTCAAACGCAAACCCAAGCTGAAGGAGGCGTGGCCGGAAGAGTAGATGACACTCGGATGATGCAATCAACAGAGGAACCCTCTGAAACCAGGAAGAGAATAGGTTTGCCTCCAGCATGTCCTGATGCAAATGACAGCAAGCAAGGGGTGACAACCACCAACCAGCACACAGAGGTCACAAAGCATCAGCTACCAGAGAATGAGCTACAAGGGACAGGTGAACACAAGGAGCAGAGGGACATTATTGGATCGAGTTTCTGGACTGACAGTGGAAGACTAATCCATGAAGGACATCCCGAGGCTTACCCAGATTTTACAGACACCTTTTTCTTTGGCTCAAAGGCTTTGGCCTCCCATGCAGCTCCCCCTTCAACCCTTCCTCTGAAAACACAGTGGTCCAGGGAGACAAGAGTTCGCAACAGGCAGAATGTCACCAACGACTCTAGCAACGGCCATTACAGGAACTCTAGCCAGGAAGCAACCAAGAAGAAACAAGCGGTAACGTCGTCTGCCTAACCTGCCTGTATATCACTGGAAACTAAAGCATTGCATGTGCTTAAGTCGATCACAACCTTGTTTTTATCCACTTGAATATACACATGTAGAACTCATGCGGCTGTATATGAAAAAGCAGGTCAAAGCCTGTGGCCCTTCACATCTAATCATTGGTCAAAGGCATTTTGAGACTTAACACGTTCATGGCCCGGGAGCTCCTGGCTCTCGTTTCCCTCTGCAAAGCTTAACATCTGCTTGTCCATTTTAGAAACCGGTGGGCCTTTAAGCAATGTTTCCATAAGCTTTTGGCGTCTGTTCGTCACCACGTTAACACCTAGTCTCTCCTTCCAACATCATCCTCTTACCTCCCTGACTAAAGGTAGTTGCTGTTGCAAGGAGTCAAAGGCTTTCGCACCATCCCCTTCCTTTGAAGCCACTAATGTTTGATAATGTTCTTGTTTGCAAACGGTGCGATTTGGACATTTGGCCAAAATGTTCAGCGTTGGCATCTCTGCAGCAATAGCCAATACGACATTTATTATGAGATGTTATGCACTAATTCTTGGCTGCAGCGCTGCCAGCCACATTGTTCAGGGCTGAGGTACTTGTACACTGGACTTAAGTATACAAATACCTGATTCCTGGAAGGTATTGTTATCTAACCTCAACAGTGCATGGCATTACCATCGCACTTACAGTAATTTGATTTTGTGATAATGTTGACTTTAAAGACATCCTATGTGCATGTGTGAAACTTGTGTGAACAATTACCTCAAGTTAGAGCTAGAACAAATGTAGGCTTACTATTCAAATATGAACTGTAAGCTTACAGTTAGCATAGGTCTAATTTCAAAGGGATAAGCATGACATTATTAAGCCTACTCAGCCTTGGCATGTGCAAAATATCTTGAAAACCAATGGCTAGAACAATGTCTTCAACAAAAGGATGGTGGAAACAGCTATTATGTTTGGTGACGTCAACATATGTTGCTCATAACTTGTCATACAGTTGGTTTCACCATCACTCCATTGTTTGGAAATATTGCCAGCGTTGTACTGAAGTAAAGAGTAAACCCCAAGGTGAAGTCACTGCATTCATTGACAATGCAGACCCTTGGATTCTCTCTGGGAATTTTCTTGTTCTATGACAGTCAGAAGGATGATGCCAATATTCATGTGTGTACAGTTCATGGCTGTTCTTTACAGTTTGTTTAGGTTAAATAAAATTGGCTTTGCAATCATTCAAACCTAATCTTCTTTCTACAGGAGACTCCTCCTACACCTGCCATTCATGAGGAGCCTTTTGACGAAGCCATGGTGAGTCACTGTTTTATTCAATGTGCAAAAAACTTTTTAGCATGTTCAACTCCTTCAAAGCTAAAATATGAGCCTGTTCATTTTACCTCAAAGTCTCATGTTTGAATGATTATTTGATATTTCTGTTTTACCTTTTAAGTATATATTTTTTGCACAGGTGAGAAAGCTTTATATCAAGTCCCTTGTATTGAGCCGACAATATTTGTTTTTCATTCTCTTGTCCGTCTTCTCCAATCTAACCTGCAGAGGGAGCCGTGGGAGCGGCGGTTGGGCTCAGTGTCAGAGGACGACCAAGACCACGAGACCCTGTACCTGAAGGAAACCCACCTGGGCATTGAGCGCAAGTGCTCCAGCATCACGGTCAGCTCTACGTCCAGCCTGGAGGCCGAGGTGGACTTCACTGTCCTCATGGACCTCCATACGGGCATGGAGGAGTTCTCCAGGGGCATGATGGAGCTGGGCGAGAGGCCCATGTCACCTGACGTGGGCCTCAGCCTGAGCATCGACCTGCAGGGAAGCCCGCCACCTCTTGTCTCGGCTCCTCTCACCGGGGCTAGCAGCAGCCCTCCTACCAAGCAACTACACACCGAAGAGGTCCGACATCACGAGGTAAAGTACACAAGCAAACGGACAGTTTGGGTCCAGGTAGGTCTTTGAAGTGATAGTTCACTAAAGGTTTACAGTTATAGGATCATCTTTTATTCTTAGAATATGTAACGAGTCTACAGGTCAAAACAGCTGAAGTAAGCCTTAGTAGACAAATCGCTACATCATTAACAGTAATTGACTAAGTTTAACATTGACAACGTAATGTGAGTACCATTACAGCTCATTAATGTCTTCTTGAAGTTTATGCTGGATTTCACTGATCTTTCATATGACAAAATGATGGGAAAGCGCTGGCCCATATGCCTTCAGTAAATGTAAAGACGCTTTCTCTAAAATATTTACATACAGGTGGCTTGTAATGAGTGCTGAATCTCAAATAAAATTCTAGCAATGGAAGTTATTATTCTGTATTTTTCCCCAAAGCCTGTTGTGCCCAGAAAACCAAAGAGGTCAGTGCCCATCGACAGAGACCAGTCACAGAAAGAGACCACTTACTCATCCCCCATGACGGCGCTGAGCAGAGAGGCTAGTGACGTCGTCGCCTCCCATGCACTAAGGAAGACTGAGGTCAAGGTCGACAGAGACCAGTCACAGAAAGAGACCACTTACGTGTCCCCCATGACAGCGCTGAGCAGGGAGGCTAGTGACGTCGTCGCCTCCCATGCACTAAGGAAGACTGAGGTCAAGYTCGACAGAGACCAGTCACAGAAAGAGACCACTTACGTGTCCCCCATGACAGCGCTGAGCAGGGAGGCTAGTGATGTCGTCGCCTCCCATGCACTAAGGAAGACTGAGGTCAAGATCGACCGAGACCAGTCACAGAAAGAGACCACTTACGTGTCCCCCATGACAGCGCTGAGCAGGGAGGCTAGTGARGTCGTCGCCTCCCATGCACTGAGGAAGACTGAGGTCAAGGTCGACAGAGACCAGACAGTGAGAGAGACCACTTACGTGTCCCCCATGACAGCTCTGAGCAGAGAGGCTAGTTGCGTTGTCGCCAGCCATGCACTGAGGAAGACCGATGTCAAGGTCGAGACACAGCCCAATGGGTCAGAGGTCACTACAACCATCGTGGAGTTTACAGATCAGGTAGACAAGCATTTTCAATGGAGATCTGGTATAGTTGATCAGGTAGAGACCATTGCTCGTTAGGTATAAAGATAGAGAAAAAGTAAATAGATGCTACAGTAGAACCTCAAATATACAGACCTCAGATTTATGGACTGACCAGTCAACCAACTGGGCAATATCAAACCTGGACATTATAATTACAAACAACAAACTTCTGTAGGATACAGAAGATGTTGCTTTCATGTGATAAAAACACATCAGCCATTTACAGTATCTGACTAAATTGTAGAAAATGCATGTTAATTAATATGCCATTAGTCTTCTCTATCAAGGTTTTATGTAAAAAAAAAAAAAAGTAATTTCAAAGTTAACAACATTTCAGTATTCGGTACGACCCCAAATCTCTGAGGTCCTACCGTCATGGTAACACTTTCAGAAGAAAGTTCTTTGTTTCTGGCCATTTTGAGCCTGTAATCAAACCCACAAATGCTGATTTTCCAGATACTCAACTAGTCTAAAGAAGGACAGTTTTATTGCTTCTTTAACCAGAACAACAGTTTTCAGCTGTGCTAACATAATTGCAAAAGGGTTTTCTAATGATCAATTAGCCTTTTAAAATTATAAACTTGGATTAGCTAAGATAACGTGCCATTGGAACACAGGAGGGATGGCTGCTGATAATGGGCCTCTGTACGCCTATGTAGATATTCCATAAAAAATTAGCTGTTTCCAGCTACAATAGTAATTTACAACGTTAACGATGTCTACACTGTATTTCTGATCAATTTGATGTTATTTTAATGGACAAAAAAATTGTTTTTCTTTCAAAAACAAGGACATTTCTAAGTGACCCCAAACCTTTGAACGGTAGTGTGTATATATAATGCCTAATAAGTTCATTTATAATGCCTCATAACACTTCCTATAACATCATAATTGCTCATAAGTAGTTACAGCATCCTTATAATACATTCCTATAATGATTTGAAAGCACAGAGTATAATGCATTATATCTCGACTGATCGTAAAATGGTCTGTCTGACATATTTGAAAGTCTGACATTCAAACCATGAGTGGGCATCATATCGGGTTTTCTGTCTTTTTCAGGATCATGGTGTGACTGTAAGCAGTATAGGCGAGACTTCTTATTCAACAACAGAAGGTGTTTCCCCTGTGAGTACATTATTACCTGACCTGTCCAATTTTAACTCCAGCACACAGATTGTAAACCTACTTCTCCCTCTGTGTTTGAATGAGATTGTTAGAATTAGATGTGTTAGAGTGATTGAATTTGAATGTGTATGCCTGACTGTGTATCTATGTATAAGTATGTATGCATTGTTCTGTTTAATATGTATATACAGTGCATTCGGAACGTATTCAGACCCCTTGACTTTTTCCACATTTTGTTACATTACAGCCTTATTCTAAAATGTATTACATTGCCCCCCCCCCTCATCAATCTACACACAATCCCCCATAATAACAAAGCAAAAACAGATTTTTATACATTTTTGCAGATGTATAAAATAAAAATGAAATATCACATTTACATAAGTTTTCAGACCCTTTACTCGGTACTTTGTTGAAGCACCTTTGGCAGCGATTACAGCCTTGAGTCTTCCTGTGTATGATGCTACAAGCTTGGCACGCCTGTATTTGGGGAGTTTCTCCCATTCTTCTCTGCAGATTCTCTCAAGCTCTGTCAGGTTGGATGGGGAGCATCGCTGCACAGCTATTTTCAGGTCTCTCCAGAGAAGATTGATGGGGTTCAAGTCCGGGCTCTGGCTGGGCCACTCAAGGACATTCAGAGACTTGTCCCGAAGACACTCCTGTGTTGTCTTGGCTGTGTGCTTAGGGTAGTTGTCCTGTTGGAAGGTGAACCTTCGCCACAGTCTGAGGTACTGAGCACTCGGGAGCAGATTTTCATCTAGGATCTCTCTGAACTTTGCTCCGTTCATCTTTCCCTTGATCCTGACTAGTCTCCCAGTACCTGCCGCTGAAAAACATCCCCACAGAATGATGCTGCCACCACCATGCTTCACCGTAGGGATGGTGCCAGGTTTCCTCCAGGCGTGAGGAAAAAGTTAAATCTTGGTTTAATCAGACCAGAGAATCTTGTTTCTCATGGTGTGAGAGTTCTTTAGGTGCCTTCTGGCAAACTTTGAATGGGCTGTCATGTGCCTTTAACTGAGGAGTGGCTTCCCATCTGTCCACTCTACTATAAAGGCCTGATTGGGAGAGTGCTGCAGAGATGGTTGTCTTTCTGGAAGGTTCTCACATTTCCACAGAGGAACTCTGGAGCTCTATCAGAGTGACCATCGGGTTCTTGGTCACCTCCCTGACCAAGGCCCTTCTCCCCCGATTGCTCAGTTTGGCTGGGCGGCCAGCTCTAGGAAGAGTCTTGGTGGTCCAAACGTCTTCTATTTAAGAATGAAGGCGGCCACTGTGTTCTTGGGGATCTCCAATGCTGCAGACATTTTTTGGTACCCTTCCCCAGGTCTGTGCATCAACACAATCCTGTCTCGGAGCTCTACAGACAATTCCTTCGACCTCATGGCTTGGTTTTTGCTCTGACATGCACTGTCAACTGTGGGACCTTATATAGACAGGTGTGTGCCTTTCCAAATCATGTCCAATCTTTTGAATTCACCAATAGATTGGACAATCAAGTTGTAGAGACATCTCAAGGATGATCAATGGAAACAGGATGCACCTGAGCTCAATTTTGAGCAAAGGGTCTGAATACTTATTTAAATAAGGTATTTCTGTTTTTGCAAACCTTTCTAAAAACCATTATATTAAAAACCAAAAGTCATTATGGGGTATTGTATGTAGAATGATGAGGAAAATTTTGTATTTAATCCATTTTAGAATAAGGTTGTAACATAATAAAATGTGGAAAAACTTAAGGGGTCTGAATACTTTCCGAATGCACTGTATGTATTTAATGTATATCATGTATAGGCGTGTCTGTTTGTGTGTATCTGCATGCGTGTGTCCATTAGACCTGGGTTTCAAATATCTCAATTACTTTCACATACATTCAATGTAAGTATTAAGCTATCTTTTATTTCAAAAGACAAGTAGTGGAATGAATATTTGAATTTATTTGGAAATACACTAGGAAAGTATTTGAAAAACTCAAATACAACGATTTAAATAGACTCCCATCAATTTAACCCAGGTATTTGAAAATAGTATTTGAAATACATGTAAGTATTTGAAAATCCTGTCAAACACAATTTGGCAGACTATTATTTGTATTATTTATCTTTTACAAACAACCATTCAAATACTCAAATAAAAGAACAAATATGTTAAATACCAGATTCTCAAATTCACATGTATTTGAACTGACGTCTGGTGTCCATGTATGATCATGATGTCATTAATGCTTTTTTCCCCATGTGTCCTGACAGGTGCACATGTGTACTTTGGGAAGAGATGCCTCTGGATCTCCAATACTTGTTACTGAGAATGTTACCTCTGCAACCACGCATGTCACCAAGGTATCAACAATTGTCAAATGGTCTGACATATTCAGTACCTTCAGTATTATTGGTTTCCATTGATCTTAAAATGTTTGCCAAATTGCACACACCTTTTCTCTAGCTGTAGAGGTATAAGCAACAGCAAAGGTGTGTTTAATTTGGCAAATATTCCCAAAAAATGTGTTGTGTGTTCCAGACGGTGAAAGGGGGCTATTCAGAGACCAGAATTGAGAAGAGGATCATAATCACAGGAGATGATGATGTTGACCAGGAGCAGGTGAGCAGACTGCAGCTTAAGGACAACATGACCTCTGTAACGCAGTAACCTATAAGCCATAGATACAGCAGGGGATGTGTAGTCTTAAAAGTGCTCATAGAGTATTCATTACTTGACACACACCAGACTATTGATTCTACATAGTAAGCAGTTGAAATTAATGTCATATAATTTGTTCCTTCACAGGCCCTCGCTATTGCGATACAGGAAGCCAAGCAACAGCATCCGGACATGTTGGTCACCAAGGCAGTAGTTGTCAAGGAAACAGAATCGTCCACTGAGGATCCACATGGGACATCTTAGGTACAGGAGTCTTCAAAACATTAAACAATGACAGGTTTCTATTGTGAATTGAATCTCCATAACCTCTCTGCATGAAAAGTTGGTAGTTCCTTTCATCTGGTGTCATAGTTTAAACCAGGGTTGGGCAACTGGCGGCCCCCCAATTTGAAGGCCCTCGGATCATTTCGCGGGGGGGAGGGAACTCAGTCGGGGTCTCAACTTACTGTTGCAAGGTAGAATAATAGAATACACAAGGTGCAATTTCGAAATGTGGTTGTTGTGCATCAACAGTTTTCATCTTGTTATGTCAGTCACTGACCGTCACTCAATTAGCCCACGTCAGCTAAGTTAGTCTAGCGGCCAGCTATCTAGGCTTGTAGTAATCAAGGTAGAATTAGAGCCTGGGGGGGGCAACTGATGAGTTCAGTTGCCCCCCCCCCCCCTAGCCAGTTGGCCCCATCCCCATCAAAGTTGCCCATCCCTGCTTTAAACAATGAACTGTCTCCTCTCTCCTATAGTCCTGATTCCTGGGACATGAGCGTCCCCCGCAGGAGCAGACCTGTTGGTGCCTGAGCTACCTGAGACTACCACACTACTGTACCACCCTGACCACTGCTAGTGGGGCTCCGATACACACAGCCACACACACACACACACACAAGTTTCAATCCCTCACCCTTACTACTCTGGCCCACTGGGCCAACCCATATACTTCCCTGTTGTCTACCATAGTAACAGGACTCATTTAAATCCAACCCTTTATTTATGAACCTTTGCTCTGGCGGTGATATGGTGAAATATACCCTCTTAGAATCTGAGAGTGAAATACTTACATACTCATCTCTAACATGTTGGCTCAGCTTTCCCAAACAGTCACATTACAAGTCAAAATGTTGAAAACACTTAATTTTAACTCACTTTACCTGTTGTCCAATGATTTTATTTCCTATGTCGGAGGTAATCTGATACAACATATCCATAGGGGAACGTTATCAACCCAACCTTCAGTACGCTGGTCTGTATATTTCCATTTTGTATTTTCAATACTGACTCAATTTGCATGAGACAAACATTTAAACAATTTGTCTGAACCTAACCACAGACCGAACGGCAAACACTTCCAGCTGATTACGAGGAAACGTGCTTCGGTTGACAACGTTTGGTTACATTCGGCTATTGTTTACATATTGTGCATCACGTGAAATGCGTCACATGATTGAAAATACTCACCGGAATTACAAGCCGACATAGCCATATACCTACCGGCGCCCCAGAAAGTTGGGCTAATAGTACTTTCCTGTGGCCATTTTATCTCCACTTCCAACCGCCAAAAAGACAACCGGTAAAGTACGTTTAAATATCATTTTATTCAACATTCTGTCTGGTAGAGACTATTGCGTCTTTTTTACAGCGACTTCTTTCAGACTGATAGCCATGGAGTAACCATGGTAACAGTCTGATATTTAGACAAGGTGAAATACAGACATGGATGGCTAGATATGGAAATGTCATAAATTATGTCAGTTTTGGTACTAAGAAATAACAGGTTGAATGACAAAATAGTGCCAGAATTCCGTTTCACTGCTGGAAAGTTTCAGTCTACAGCTAGTACACCTGTGCGCTGGTCTCAACACAAGCCAAACAACTGGGTTTTGACTAGATAGGATAGGATAATTAATGTAGCAGATTAGGAGAATTAGGCTAAGGTTAGGTAAAGGGTTAGGGTTAGCTAAAATTCACATAATAAAACTTGTCCCCAGGCTCGAATTTCTGGAACATAGAGCCTGGTAACAGTGTGGGACTGTGAAGGGGTGTAGATTTACTGAGTGACATGATAATCAATTCAAATTCTGAGCGAATCACACGACTATGAGATGTGGTTCCAAATCGAGGGAGAAAAGTATTTGTTATGGTGCACCACGGAAATAACTCCCCGGAACCCAAGTAGTAGGAACATATCGCCGTTCATGCTAACAGCTAGCCATAGCTTTGTTACACACGAACAGAAAAACAATACTGGCCCCCGAATGCAGCACACTTAGGGGGAGGTTCTAAGGGTTGCACTAGATGGTGATGGACTGAGAGATCAGACAATTAAAACCAGTGGTTGTTTCTCCGCTCCTGTCATAGGCTTCCAGTCAAGTCCTTTTCTGAGGTGCTCGGAAACCAGACGGTTCGACAGAGAGAGAGCCAGCTGGTGGGCGAGATTAATTTGATTTAAGCTGTATCCTATCTAGACCACCAAACTGTTCTCAGCTTTCCTCTGCATAGTATCCTCTAAGGAAATTAATGGGAAGGTTTTTGCCTGAATGTCAAGTGGATCCAAATCTTAGGAGCTGTTGTCTCTTTGATGTGCTCATCCCATCATATCACTGTAGAGTCTCACTGCCATCACAACCCACACCAATGTCACACTTGAAGTGCAGGACATTTTTATTACAGGGGTACTTAGTATGAGATAATCTGGCAGACTATAGGACTACAATGTGGTCCGAAGTCCTACTAAGTAAATTCCACCCACCATTCTAGACCTCAGATCCAACTCTAATGCCTACTGAGGCCTAGATTAAATCTGGACAGCAGAAAATCGACGCTAAAGCACAATTGAAATTTAAAGGCAATGTTCCCGGATTCACTGAGACTACATTATCTGTAAACGCTGCAAACAGTATGTCGGCTCAATTGTAAATTACCTTTATATTTGAATTGCGCTATAATGCGGATCTTGATTAAATCTAGAGTGTGCTTACATATCTAGGTAGTTTGTCAAGAGAAAAAAACGTATACGTATCCATTAGATGTAGGTCCAGTACTGTTGACGTGCATGCAGTAAAGCAGGTTTTCATGAACAGGAAAACCTTCCCTTAGTTTTATATACTCGCTAAACCAGCAAAGTCCATAACTGTGCTTTGGCCCATTTCTGTAACAGTGAGAATGGTTATGGGAATGCCAGAGGATACACAGATTGCAGGAGATGTGAGAACAGTAGGCTACTCTGCACCAGCGAGGTCAGTAAATCGCGGCGCTGGTTTGGTGGCACTAACTCGACGATGCCAAATGTGCAGATGAGTAGAGAAAAGGGCACCACAGCTAACACAGAAAGGTCAAAGTTGAACTTTTCTTCCTGCAATGGCGCATCCTCACCATCATACAACAGAGGAGAAGAGCTGTTGAAACTATCTCGGATAAGTAGGCTTTCTCAAGATATCTTGCTTTTTCTTTTATCCACAATTGAGCCATTTGGCTGACATCTTGGCAGACCCTACCTTGAACGCTTGCAATTGGYCATTTTTGTTTTAAGAACACAATTGACGTTACTGTATTATGATGATGATGGTTTACTTGTTATTGAAGTTGATCTGTGTAGACATTTGGATGTATATGAATGGAGTGGTTATGAACCTCTGATCTATAGAATGTGCCTGTTGGGTATTTATAAAAATTGTGAAAGTATAAATTCTGAGCATGTTGCTGTTCTAAAATGATCCAAGGTCAGGTCCCCTTCCAACCGTTAGAGACAGTCACTTTCTGCTGTTATACTGTGGCTATCTACAGTAGGAAATATTAAGAGATTCACATTAGAACCTTATTAAGTATGCCAAATGAGCTACCTTTTAAATGAAGCAAGTATTTTAGATAACGTTTGCATGATAAAGACATTCATTATGAAATTAATTTAAACCACTAGAATACCTACTGTATAGATACAAAGTTATAGTATTATACAAAGTAGAAGAGACCTTTAAGGCAGTATGAAATATCACAGTAGCTAGCTACAGTTGAAGTCAGGAGTTTACATACACTTAGGTTGGAGTCATTAAAACTTGTTTTTCAACCACTCCACAAATGTATTGTTAACAAACTATAGTTTTGGCAAGTTGGTTTGAACATCTACTTTGTGCATGACACAAGTAATTTTTCCAACAATTGTTTACAGACAGATTATTTCACATATAATTCACTGTATCACAATTCCAGTGGGTCAGAAGTTTACATACACGAAGTTGACTGTGCCTTTAAACAGCTTGGAAAATTCCAGAAAATGATGTCATGGCTTTAAAAGCTTCTGATAGGCTAATTGACATCATTTCAGTCAATTGGAGGTGTACCTGTGGATGTATTTCAAGGCCTACCTTCAAACTCAGTGCCTCTTTGCTTGACATCATGGGAAAATCWAAAGAAATCAGCCAAGACCTCAGAATTTTTTTTTAGACCTCCACAAGTCTGGTTCATCCTTGGGAGCAATTTCCAAACGCCTGAAGGTACCACGTTCATCTGTACAAACAATAGTACGCAAGTATAAACACCATGGGACCACACCGCCGTCATAGCGCTCCTAGAGATGAACGTACTTTGGTGTGAAAAGTGCAAATCAATCCCAGAACAGCAAAGGACCTTGTGAAGATGCTGGAGGAAACAGGTACAAAAGTATCTATATCCACAGTAAAACAAGTCCTATATCGACATAACTTGAAAGGCCGCTCAGCAAGGAAGAAGCCACTGCACCAAACCTGCCATAAAAAAGCCAGACTACGGTTTGCAACTGCACATGAAGACAAAGATCATACTTTTTGAGAAATGTCCTCTGGTCTGATGAAACAAAAATATAACTGTTTGGCCATAATGACCATCGTTATGTTTGGAGGAAAAAGGGGGAAGCTTGCAAGATGAAGAACACCATCCCAACCGTGAAGCACGGGGGTGGCAGCATCATGTTGTGGGGGTGCTTTGCTGCAGGAGGGACTGGTGCACTTCACAAAATTGATGGCATCATGAGGAAGGACAATTATGTGGAGATATTGAAGCAACATCTCAAGACATCAGTCAGGAAGTTAAAGCTTGGGCTTTCCAAATGGACAATGACCCCAAGCATACTTCCAAAGTTGAGGCAAAATGGCTTAAGGACAACAAAGTCAAGGTATTGGAGTGGCCATCACAACACCCTCAATCCCATAAAAATATTGTGGGCAGAACTGAAAAAGCATGTGCGAGCAAGGAGGCCTACAAACCTGACTCAGTTACACCAGCTCTGTCAGGAGGTATGGGCCAAAATTCACTCAACCTATTGTGCGAAGCTTGTGGAAGGCTACCCGAAACGTTTGACCCAAGTTAAACAATTTAAAGGCAATGCTGCCAAATACTAATTGAGTGTATGTAAACTTCTGACCCACTGGGAATGTGATGAAATAAATAAATCATTCTCACTACTATTATTCTGACATTTCACATTCTTAAAATAAAGTGGTGATCCTAACTTACCTAAAACAGGGAATTTTGACTTGGTTTAAATGTCAGGAATTGTGAAAAACTGAGTTAAAATGTATTTGGCTAAGGTGTATGTAAACTTCCGACTTCAACTGTACATCAGTAAATGTCCAACATAGGCTATGGCTGGGATTCAATCCGAGGCACGTTTTAGAGCGATGTTGACAATGCGCCCATTAAAGTTAAATTCTTAATGGTGAAACTGCCACAACAAATAAGTTACTGCAAACAACAAACACTGTTTTCCCCCTCTGACATCACTGRACACACGATAGAACAGTGGTATATGTACTGCATTTGTTTTTCTTGATGCACGACGCTCCCCACCTCTGCTTCGTCAACAAAACAAAAACAATAAGCCGTGGGGCGGACAGTGGCGCTGTTTCCCCCTATTGTGGATTCCATCTTTAAAGGCAACGTTCCCGAGGAGACCGCATTGACTGTAGCTGCTGAAAATGTCTGCTCAATTGGAAATTACCTTGAAATGTCATCAGTTCCACAATGCGCCTCAGATTGAATCCCGGCCTAGATGTCAGTGAAATTAAAAAGTCTGCATTATGTCTGTTCTAACTGTAGACTCCATCTACAGGAAATTAAACTCTGTAACAGGAAAAAGGAAATGGAAGGTATTATTAGCATACAGTGTTTTCAATACAGAATGGGGGGAGAAAAGATAACTCAACAAATTCAGTCATGATAACAGAGGGTTTGCCAATCCCGAGGTCCCACAACATGTTCACATTTGGTTGACTCCATTAAATAATAGGAGTGCTGTAAAGTGCTATCACTGCACTTGAAGGGGCATACATAAGGCTCTCCATCCATCTACGTACACATTTAACAACAACTATCATGACATTAGCAATTGCTAATGATTTTTATCCTGGTGGCGTTTATGCCATTTTCAGGGATGACTTACTGTGTGTTATATGGATTCAAGTTTTATATGGACATTTACCAGGCCTCTTGCAGTGACTATATGGCATTATAAACATAAGCCCTTATTTATCCTCCTTCAAGCAAAGTGTTCCAGTGATACCTGGTATCTCAATCCCTCATTTGCTTTTGGTGTGTTTTGGTCTGGTTATATTTTGAGTTTGAGGGATACCATGGCCTATGTTTACTACTGTATGAAAAGTGTGCTGTGATAATGTTTGGTAGTAGTGACACTTCTGTATTTGTATGAAGGAACTACTTCCAACAGTTTTGTAATCGAGAATATACTTTAGATGAAATATGTGCCAGAAAGCCAACAAGATGATGTCACAAACATGATATGGTAAGACTAATGTATATGTCCTGTCATAGTATTACTTGTCAGGTACCCTCTTACAACACTAAGCTACTCCGAGTTAATGCATTTAGACGAAAAAGCATAGGTTGAGCTGAAGGTGCAATGTTAGATTTATGACAAGTTAAAGTTGGCTTTGGGACACATAACTCAACTGTTACCAGGTGTGTGGTGTGTAACTGTTGAATCACATTAGACAGCCAAGCTCCGTTTTTGCATTTATGTTCGATATCTTTTACAAATCACAGTGTCAAAATCAATGTGGGGGTTAGGAGTGGCGAAACCAATGTCAACAGCCATGCATTCCTTTGTACAGTATTCTGAGGATTACATTGGTTTCAGATAAATGGCAATGTTACTACTGTACACTAGAGAGTTTCAATGAGCTCTAGATAGCTTGCGGTGCAGTCTGCATTGGGTGCATCTAGCATCAGTTTACCCTACCCAAGTCCTAACCTTAATCATGACCTTAGATCAGTATCTAAGGGCAACTTCATCCGACATGTTGAAGTAACCTGGCAACTTGGACAAGTAATCAAACCAGCCATGATTAATCAGAGGCATTGGCGAGACCATCGCCCTGTGCTGAACCCTGATTGGATGACCTCTGGCTGACCTCAGAACCCTCCCAGATCCCTCAGCTCACCCCTATCTGTATAGCCCTCCTCTACTCAGTTCACATCATGTTTGCTCTGTGCTGCTCCCCATTGCTTGGTGCTGTGTCTTTGCTGTACAGTGAACTTGCATTCCATACATTAATAAACTAAATGAAAAGAGCAAGACGAGAGTGAGATCCTCTGTTCTCTGTCCATGAATCACCCTTTTTCTTGTGGATGTTTTTCTGAGTTGTAGCATCCGTATTCCACCATATSATATCAGGATAATTTGTAAAATACTGTTTGTTTGATTATTTACATCTTGTCTTCAACGTCATATTTATACAATATGGCACTGTATTTCACATAACCTCCCTAATGCCAAGACTTGTCTTTTCATGGCAAATATATAGCAAATACATATCTTCTGAAGAGTACATATTTAACTTTTCAAAATGGTAGGCCTAAACAGTYCCATACATCCAACATTAGAACATATTGTTTGAACTTGTCCATCTGTATTCTCACTATTGCTATGGTAAATAATAATACATTAGCTCGGATCACATTTCCCCTCAGAAAAGAAGCAAACAAAATGTCATTATGTTTATTAAAAGCAGGTTGATCCATTAAAATATTCCAAGCCACTTACATTGACCACTTTCATGCCAAACAGCAGTTGACTGTAGGAATATGCACAATGTTCAAAAACTCAGTAAACACTGCCACTTCTTTAACAATGCAAATCATGAAAGACATAAGAAAAAAGGCATATCTGAGCACTAATGATCAAACATAAAACATAAAATGCTCCAAAGGAACCATGTTCTCAGTTAATAAAATTGGGATAATTTCTAATAAACAATATCTGGATACACAAATGTGATTAATAAATAATAGTAACACGGTAATAATAATAACAAAAACAACAATGATAATAGACATAAGGCTCATTTTGGGACCTGAGGATTTCATACAGACAGTGTACAAGAATTGGCTCACACAGCTTAGCGTGGCTATTTATGCACTTGTAATGGAGGGAAAGGCGAGGAGAGAAAAGACATCCATCTATCAGCTTTCCACCACACTGTAGTTCAGACCAGAAGCCATTTTGGTGCTGACTGTACTGCAGCTGCCAGTATTATGAGGCTGGGTGGATGGGAACCATGTTGGCTCAAAATGTTATCAGTTATACTGTATATAACAGTCCATATATAACGATAAATGTGGTCCTCTGTCGCTCAGTTGGTAGAGCATTGCACTTGCAACGGCAGGATTGTGGGTTTGATTCCTGGGACCATCCATCCGTAAAATGTACACACGCATGACTATAAATCGCTTTGGATAAAAGCGTCTGCTAAATGGCACATCATATTATAATTTATGTTATGTAAGAGTAAGTGCAGTTTCCAGGAAAAGGAACATAGGTCCCAAACCAGGCCATAACATGACGAGGTTTGTCAAGACGCCCTGGTAGTTGACAGGGGTCACCAGTGAAACAAGAGGTTTTCTCTTCTTAACCTGTTCAGTACAGTAGGTGTCCTAGATACAGTCTTTGAGGATTCAGGGAATGACAATCATCACTGCAYGTATGGGTCTCTTGAACGTTGCTTCATTTCACGTGTGTGAGTTAATTCCCTTCACACTGACCAGGGTCAGCGGCATCTTAACTCACCAGTTGTACCCTTATCCAAATGATGTTAGAAACTAGCAGTCTCCTTTTTTTGGGGGACCCAAGCTCTCACAGGGGTTCCTGAAACGTACACAGCTTCTTGTGCGTCGTATCTCCTTGTCTTCATAAAGAAACGCTTTTGAGATTATCCATTTACGGAAAACATTTTAAAAAGACAGAAAGCGGTAACAACGTAATTTCAGCGTTTATCAACGCTGCTTATGTAACAACAGTTTCCAAGCTGGACTTTCAATATCTCCCATGAAAGGTTTGGGGGAAATATATTGTCAACAAAGGGGGTATCTGTTAGAGGAAGAAGATACATGGCCTCTTTGTCCAGTGTCCTCATGGAAAGCAGTGTGGTCCAGGAGCTGTTTGTCATAGGAACGTCCTGGCTGTGAAATAGAGTGCTAGCATATTGACCACGGATAACGCTGATGACTCCGGGGCTGCACCAATGGGCATTGAACCTGCAATAAAACCAGTCAAATCTAACGAGTTTCTTACAGTATATGCTGTTCAGAATGCAGTTCAATTATATTCTAGACATTGAATCAGTGTTGGGGTAAATTCCATTTCAATTCAGGAGGTAAACTGAAATTCCAATTCCGCAAATGTCTCTAGCACTTTGCATTGCAGCACGGGAGAAAGTGGTAATAACATGGTTATAGTATGTTACAATTTACGGTTACGCACCATGAAAGCAATATGTAACTAGTGCTGGAATTAAAGGGTTAAAGGTTAGAGGAGTTTGGAAAAACAGATCCCTGTTACCATACTGTTGGTGAGTTGTTAGCCCTCTATTACATATTTGGAGTATTACCTTAAAACAAGATTATAATTACACAGATATTAACGACTAACAGGGAAAAATAAGTTCTGTTATTAACACTTTGTCCCATGAGGTAATGTAATGTAATTTCTCGTAGAGATGCATTTTGGAAAATGTGAATTTGAATTTCAGTTTACTTTCTGAACTGACTGACGTGGAATTGACTTCAACCCTGCACTGAATGAAGAATATCCTCACAAACACATAATGAGTGATAGCYCTGAGGTTGTCATGATGCACATCTAGTCTGCAATGTTTTCCACCGTGTTGTTATTGCTCAAATGTATCAGGAGGTGGCGCCGCTATACTGTATTTTGGATCATAATGGTTAGACATCAGAAGGGCCCATTYTACTGGACTTGTTTGCATTGAATCCAATTAAAGCTTTACATGTATGTTACTCTTGTGTTAAAAAAAAGATCAATTCTGTTCTGTTCCTAATGTTATTTCAGTCATTTCAATTACAATTATTACATGATCTCATGCAAAAAGTTAAATCAGTTGGCCCTCATAATAATTGTATAATTTGGTGGGTGCTTATATTTGTCCTATTTCACACATGTACAKGTGTGTATTGATACACATAGTGTGAATTGGAAATATGTTATTTTGCATATCCCAACTCCCCTGAGACACCCTCAGAGAGTGGGGACACGGCCAGGGTCAGACATTATCAACGGCGACTCTAGATCAATTAGGGTTAAGTGCCTTGCTCAAGAGCACATCGGCAGATTTTTCAACTTGTCAGGATGGGGATTTGAACTAGCAATCTTTCGGTTAATGGCCCAACGCTCTAACCGTGTCAGGCAGAATGTCCCACCTGCTATCCTGGGAATAGTGATTTGTCTACTGCTACTCCCCTCTCCTCCCTCGCTGAATGGTTTGATCTGGATGACATAGTCCTCGTTGACCGGTAGCGCCAGCTCCAGAGATGTGGTGTTGGTTTCGACCACATTGGGACGACTGTGTCTGTCCTGTGTGTACATCACCTGGAGAGATGTGACAACACAAATCATACACAGTGAGGATCTGCACAATGTTGTCTAGAGTGCACATACTGTATAAGAATCACTATGAGAATCAACCTTGTCGTGGTCAGAAACACTGCTATGCTTATTATATACTTTGCTTATAAGAATCAGTCTGTTGAGTCATCCAAGTTTGTTGTGATTCTTATAAGAGAAGGGGTACTCTCTAAACCAATACAAGTGCTGAACAACTCAACATAGGTGAATAACCCTAGCACATACTGGATAATTTTATAAATAATAAGAAAAAAAGTTGAAATACGTGTTTACTCCCGTACTTTGTAACCAGTGACCTCGGACTCGTTCTCCAGAGCTCTGACATGATCCCATTTGAGGATGACCTTTGAGTTTGAGGTGTTCCATATGATCTTCACCGGTGCCTGGCTTGGGGCTGGAAGAAAAGAAAACGTGAACATCTATCAACTATCATTTGGATAGTCCATCTATAGATGCTGATGGTCTATTGATAGTTTGTTGGGTATTTATAGATGGCCTATCCAAATAAAATGTCTCCAGGACGACAGCCCAAAGAGTATTCAAACACAGCGAGTCAGGGTCAATATAATTATTTTCAAGTGAGGGGGGTGGGGGGTGAGACTCTATGGAGTGGATGCAGGCGGGTATCCTTGAATGTAGGTTTTGAACTTACGGGGTTTCTTGGTGGTGACATTGACTGTGGCACAGTGAGGGCCCACCCCGGCACTGTTGTACGCTCGAAGGGAGATAAAGTAGGTTCTGCTGCCCTCCAGGCCTCTGATCACCACAGACGTCCGGTTACCCATGGTCCTGATCACACTGGCTGTCTCCTGTCTCTCCCTCTCACCCCAGTACCTCAGCTACAGTTCAAAACACACCAGTCAACACTATAGGTCAACATCCCTGATCTGTTTAAACTTTTTTTCCTTATCAATGAAATCAATCAACTGTATTTTTAAAGCACAGCTACACTGGCCATAAACTCCCCAGTAGGATGAACCCTAGAGAAGAACCCATCTTTCTCGGGCTGTACGGGGTAGAAGTTAAGAGTATATGACCATCAAGGCCGGATAGTTTGTCACGTCAGAGTATTCATATGCTTGTCTAAGGCCGTGGTCACATTAGGATTTTGTGTTAGAATATTTCGGAGGGAGCCAATCATTTTTCAATGGGAATCATCTGTTGCCCGATGAATGACAACAGAGCTGATTGTCTGACAACAACAAAAACGCACAAACTAATTCCCTTCTAAACTCTGTTTTTAAAGTTAGTCCTTATATCAAAGGTTGCATAGGCTTGGTCTATATGTTATTAAACTCGCACAATCTGGAATCCCTGGACTCTCTTAAGAACCACTGGGAAGAGGATTTAGGTAAACAACTTTCAGATGAAATTTGGCAGAGTATGCCTCGGAGAATACATTCTTCATTTATATGTCTAAGACATGCTGTATTTCAATTTAAAATATACTGAACAAAAATATAAACGCAACATTCAACGATTTTACTGAGTTACAGTTCATATAAGGAAATCAGTCATTTTAAATAAATTCATTATGCCCTAATCTATGGATTTTACATGATTGGGCATGGGCGCAGCCATGGGTGGGCATAGGCCCACCCACTTGGGAGCCAGGCCCACACAAAGGGCTTTATTACAGACATAAATACTCCTCAGTTTCATCAGCTTTCCAGGAGGCTGGTCTCAGACGATCCCACAGGTGAAGAAGCCGGATGTGGAGGTCCTGGGCATGGGTGGATAAACGTGGTCTGCGGTTGGACCTACTTCCAAATTCTCTAAAATGACGTTGGAGGCAGCTTATGGTAGAGAAATGAACAATCAGTTCTCTGGCAACAGCTCTGGTGAGGCCAGAGCTCCCTCAACTTGAGACATCAGCGGCAATGTATTGTGTGGCAAACTGCAGATTTTAGAGTGGCCTTCTATTTTCCCCAGCACAAGGTGCACCTGTGTAATGATCATGCTGTTTAATCGGCTTCTTGATATGCCACACCTGTCAGGTGGATGGATTATCTTGGCAAAGGAGAAATTATCACTAACAGTGATGTAAATATCTTTGTGCACAACACTTGAGAGAAATAAGCTTTTTGTGTGTATGGCAAATTTCTGGGATCTTTTATTTCAGCTCACGAAACATGGGACCAACACTTTACATATTGCATTTATCTTTTTGTTCAGTGTAGTCCATTGGCTGCATTGGTCAAAGGCAAAATGATCCTAGATTAGACCAGAAATAGATCCCACTTGTGGCCAATGGAAGCAGGCTCCTGCTACTTCATTGCACATGTTTTGGACATGCCCGAAATTGACAGATTTCTGGATGTCAATTTTTGGGACGTTTTCAAAGATACTGGAGAGACCTACAAAAACTTCTGCCTTTATTTCATTATTCGGAGTGGCACCACAGGAGGACCCTCTAAACAGCTGGCCTTTACCACTCTTCTAGCTTGACGTCTTCTACTATTGAAGTGGAAAGATCGGTTTCCTTCTACTTTTAGCCATTGGATAAAGGAAGTTACGCAACATCTCAAGCTAGAGAAAATGTGCTCCTCCGTTAGGGGATCTGCAATTACATGTATAATATCTGGCAACCTTTCCTATCCTTTGTAGAAGACATGGACCCAGATAATTTCACAACTACATAAACCAACCCAAATTAGAATTTGTATCCCTATTTTTACCCCTCTTTACTTTTTTGTTTGATTATATCTTTGTTTTGTTTGTTATTTGGTCAAATTCTATTTCATGCAAGCTGTGGGTTTGATTTGGTAGGG
This sequence comes from Salvelinus sp. IW2-2015, assembly GCF_002910315.2. NCBI lineage: Eukaryota > Metazoa > Chordata > Actinopteri > Salmoniformes > Salmonidae > Salvelinus > Salvelinus sp. IW2-2015. The sequence continues at coordinate 15,628,869 of NC_036847.1, forward strand.
GATCCTTTTTTGTCCTGTTGGAGCATGAGGGGTTGAAGTAGGTTTGATCTGGTAGGGGATCCGTTTATGTTTTGCCCTCTACCTGTTCTGTCTGTATTATCTGTATAATCATTCAAAATGCCAAATAGAAAAATATTTGATTAAAAAAAAAGAAAAAAAAAAGAAAAAAAAAAGCTTTTGACGGATACAACTCGTCTGAACTCGTCCGAAAACAGTTGACTCGAGTTGTACTAATGACGGACAAAAACGAACAATGATGTACATCATATACAATTTCATCCATGTTCATGCGTCTCAGTGTGGCTATACGCTAACTGATAGTTGTTCAGACAGGATAGGGTGTTGATTTAATCTACATAAATGTAACAATTCAATGAGGGATAATACTGCATAGTCCAATGATCTTGTACGAAGAGAAATACTGAAGTGGTGTCAGATCTATCCATTTTATGTCTATGATGTCCAGTGTGTTTGTGCTCTGACCTCGTAGCCCAGGATGCGTCTCCTATTGTTGCTCCAGGGCAGGGCCTTCCAGGTGGCCTCTACCTCCGATGCCGACACACTCCTGGCCCGCACCCTACCCGGGGCTCTGCTGGGCTCTAGGGTCACACACACAGTGAATGCGTAACTACTGATAGCTGACAATAAGAAATAAAGTGCCTATAGAAAGTCTACATCCCCTTTAACTTTTTTTGGCATTATAAAGTAGGATTGAAATATATTTAACTGTAATCTTTTGTRATTGGTCTACACAAAACACTTCATAATGTCAAAGTGAAGTAAAAATTAGACACATTTAAAAATAATTAAATTATAGTCGATAGGTATTCACCTTTTTGTTGAGGCAAGCCTAAATTAGTTCAGAAGTCAAATGTGGCTTAACAAATCACATAATAAGTTATATGGACTCCATCTGTGTGAAATAATAGGGGTTGACATGATTTTTTAATGACTACCCTTTCCTCTGTCCCCCATACATACATCATCTGTAAGGTCCTTCAGTCAAGTGTTGAATTTCAAGGACAGATTCAACTACAAAGATCAGAGAGCTTTTCAAAAGCCTCACAAAGAAGGGCAGTGATTGGTAGATGGTTAACAATAATAAATTACACATCAAATATATATTTACGTATGGTCAAGTTTATAATTATGCTGTGGATGATGTATTAAACCACCCAGACACATCAAAGATGCAGTCGTCCTTCTGAACTGAGCTGCAGGACAGGAAGGAAACTGCTTCGGGATTTCACCATGAGGCCATTGGGGATTTTAAAACAGTTACAGAGTTCAATGGATGTGATAGGAGAAAACTGAGGATGGATCAAAAACATTGTAGTGACTCCACAATAATGGCCTAAATGACAGAGTGAAAACAATAATACAAATATACAGAATAAAAAATATTCCAAAACATGCATATGTATGCAACAAGGCACTAAAGTAATGAAAAACACGGTAAAGGAATACACTTTTTGGCCTAAATTCAAAATCGTATGTTTGGGGCAAATCCAACAACACATCACTGAGTAACTGCCTCCTTATTTTCAAACATGGTTGTGGCTGCATCATGGTATAGGTATGTTTGACATCGGCAAAGACTGTAGACTCTTTCAGGATGAAAAGAAACGGGACAGGCAAAATGAAAATACATTTTAAAATCCTAGAGGATAACCTGCTTCAGTCTGCTTACACCAGCCACTGGGAGAGGAATTCACCTTTCAGCAGGACAATAACACAGCCAAATCTACACTGGAGTTGCTTACCAAGAAGACAGGGAATGTTCCTGAGTGGCCAAGTTACAGGTATATTAGTGTTTCATTTTCATTAATCTTAAAAAATAATTCGAATTTGTATTCCACTTTGACATTACAGAGTATCCTGATAGATCGTTGACAAGAAAAGTACAACTAAATCAATTTTAACCTCACTTTGTAACACAATAAAATGTGAAGAAATCCAAGGGAGGTGTAGACTTATTATAGGCACTATACATATAGCATCTGAAATGAAAAGGAATGATGGAATAGGTATGTTGTGTACTCAGCTGGGTCTGGCATCACTTAAACTTTGCAAAAAATACTCAATGGCGTCCTATTAGTGTTGAACCCTGTAGAGGTATTGATGGATTTCAGAATTCTAGAGTTATATAGAACATCTCAATAACGTTAGAAAAAGAAAAAAAAATCACGGAATTCCTTCCCTAAATAAATAACAGGGTCTGGCAGTGTACTGTACCTTCCTCTGCAGAGTAGATGGTGGCCACCGGCCCAAAGGGGCCCTCCCCTTTGTTATTGTACACGCCCACTTTCACATGAAACGGAGAGAAGGGAGCGATGCTCTCGTTCTTGAAGATGTATCTGGAGGCGTCGGGGGAGGTGACTGCAGCCTGCATCCAGCCTTGAGCCCCCTGAGGTCGGAAAGCTACCACATAGCCAAATCCTGGGCCACTCTGTAGCTCTTCAGGGACAGGCTGCAGAAAGAGGTGAAAACACAAATGTACATCGGTGCATTCACATAATACCTTCTTACTACCTTCTCTAATACTACCATGCAGACCAGAACTGTACTTTTCTGGCTTGTATAAAACATTTTCACATTGTCCTCTTCAGCGTGGTTCTAGCAACTTTGGTGAATGCGTAACCAGTAGTGTAAAAGTACCTATTGGCACAACCTGCATGCTCTGAAACATACTTGCAGTCAGAAAATGGGTTATGTTTGATTCATCATTTATTTCAACACATCATTTGGTGCACTTTGCTGAATCTGTATGACTTTACCAATCAAGCTGATCATCTTTATTAGTAGTGTTCACTTTACCTCCCAAGTGATGACAAGCTCCGAGCGACCACCACCACCTCCGCTCACTCTGGGTGGTGTTATCTTGGGAGCTGCAAAATCAAGGGGGTTTGTTTTCATAGAGAAACTTCAATGTCTGCATGCCTCCTACTGTTATCATGGCAAAACATCTGTCAATTAATGCTGTTAATTGTTGGGGTCACCATGCAGTTGTTAAACAAAATATCAATCATCAACATCCCAGTAGAAATAGGCTTGTACTGTACCTCTTGCACTTTCCTATAATAATGCATTAATAATATTGCATCACAACTTGAATGTAAACAAACAATTCATTGAGTAAAATTGCACATATTATAGTACAGTATTCAGCATTCATCGTTGTGTTGAGAGCTATGTGGGGCAGATACAGTACATACGCATGTCTTTGGTCCGGGCTTTTTTGGAAGGTTTGCTGGGCTCTCCTGTTCCGATGGCGTTGGTTGCCAGCACTCTGAACTCATACTCCACCCACGGACTGAGGTCAATGACAGTGGCTGTCAGCTGTTTGCCCCCAAGAAGTTCAGGAACTAACCCGGACAACAAATAGCCTTTAATTAGCATGTTGCAGGATCTTCTAGTGCTATATAAATACAGTCTATGACTGTGTGTGCTAATTGTGATGATGTATCTTGAACCTTGATTATGTTGTGAGTGCATTATTCAATTTAATATACAGTGTGTGTGATAGATAAAGATAGGCACAAAGATGCACGTGGACACACACACGCACACACACCCACACACCTGTGATGACTCCCTGCCAGCCCAGTGAAAAAGTTGTGCGGGCCTGGATGTTGTGGGTGAGGACTGGGCTGTGGTTGTCAGGACCCGGTCCCCAGGAGAGAGATGCTGTGCTGTCTGTCATCTCTGTCACCTGGAAGTCCACAGGTGGGCCTGGAGCACCTGGAAAAATCGTTATCACAGCATCATCTTAGTTGATCAACATGAGATATAAAGTACTGTGTATTCTACACATACATTTTAATAATGTATTTATTAATTAAAATGTACTGTAGCAGTCATGATTCAAACACAAGCTTACGAAGAGGTCTAAACATTATGGGCCGATTATTGGAGAGTAGGAAAACCCAATGTTCCAGGTTTAATTCTAAACCTTCCATTTGCTACATTAGTGGCAAAAGTGGGATTTCACAATTCAAATTGTATTTTATTTTATTTTACTGGATCCTACAACAGATCAATGTGACATTTTGTGCTACTGGTGCTCCAGCATAGCCATACCTCTAACTACCACATCGGTGGCGATTGAGACACTGTCCACCTTGGTCTGGACAGCACAGGTATACTTCCCAGCATGCCTCAGCTGAATGTTACGGATCATGATGTCACCTGCTGAGCGCTGTCCATAAGGAATGTCAAACCAGAGCAGTAAGGAAAATGTTAGAATTCTAGAAAAGATATCAAATAAAAAGCCCTTCTTCAAATACGAGCAGGATGAGAGAGTACACTTGATTGGTTCTGTGTTCAATATACAGTATGAGGTGAAAGTCATGATAAAAGTCAAAGACCTTCAGTAGAAACGGCTGAATAGTTCAGACCGTTTAATGATGACAGTTTCTACCTGAGAGAATGAAAAGGCTATTTTCAGTCTCATTCCTTTTACTCCTTTCTGTTTCTAATTGTCAGCTATAATACATGCTGACCTTTGAAGCTGCTCTACTGTACTTGTTAGTGTGACTTTTGTCACATAGATAAGATTGAGGTCAAGACGACCAATGGTTTCAGACCGTAGAAGACCAACATTTGTGAGGAGATCATTTTTGCCTAGCATTAGCTGACACTCACTATACTCTGTGATGGTTTCTTGTTATTGGGCCTCAAAATACTCAAGTTACAATGTAGTTGTAAGTAACTCAAGTGGTGGGCGACACTTACAGTTTTAGCTTGAACATTGTAAGGAAACTGGGATCCATGTGAGCGAAACTGGGATCCACATGGCCAAAACAATAACGATAAACACTTTTTTTGCATTACAGTATACACTATCACAAAACACTTTTTACAAAACAGTAGACACAACTCTCTACATAGGACACAAACATCTACTGTGTAAAGTATGTCAATCAAAACGAAATAACTTTTTCACTGCCAATAACAATTACTTCCATAATGTATATCTTTACCACCAACATGTAAACCCCTTCGCATAATTGTTAACCTCCTAATCAGTCCAGAAATACAAATGAAATAGTTCACCTGTCAATTGTTTGATTTCCATGGGTTATAAAGTAGATCACATCGTTATTTTTTATATTGGCAGCTGTTTTATAGGGAAAATATTCAATGTGTTGCACAGTATATAAAAACATATGGCCTTACATAAAAAGGAAATTTAATTGAACAGTCATTTCAGTCCTTACTTTTTACAGTGATTGTGTTTACTGTACTTCAGTCATTTTTGGGGGGGAATTACTTTCAATATTACTCTATTCCATGTTGCTTTTCAGAGGCTTCATCATGTTTTACATAGGAGGGCTTTGTCAGCCAAGTCTAGTCACAGCATATATAGTAGGCCTAACTACCTCACAGTATTTGGTTTGTAGTACCATAACTACCTGCTTGGTTTGGAGTTCTTTTGATGGACTAGATTTGATTTATGTTTACTGTATTGTAAGCATTTACATAATTACATACAACATAGAACACATATGCAATCCAAACAGTATCGTATTTTTACACCTTTCTGTGAAATTCTTCCTACTTTACAGTTTCTCAATCACATACAAGCATTTTTTTTTTTACTGTGGCCAAACATCCAAATATATTTTCCAAGCTTCTGATAACTTTCTTGCCTTTGTATCTGGATTGCATATCTTAGACGCCCTTTTGCAAAATTATGAATACAAATGGAATCAGTGGATAAAAAAATTCACTGTTAAGTGTTCTTAGAATATTAACACATTTTCCTCAGAAGAGTTGTGTTCACTGTTTTCAGCAATCAGTTAATACTAGTGATGAAAATTCTTAATCATTCCATCAGTGCTATTTCATGTACAACATAGTGAAATATTTAGGTAATTGAGACTGTGCCATTTTAGGATTTTTTACAACATTGCAAATATGCAGAAAATTAAGTTGAGTTACTCTAATACAACTTTAGGTTAGTCCTATTTCGTAACATTGTGACCATCCATTAGAGCTTTGCTTTGGTGTGGCCTATACATTCATATATCAGTTGTGTTCCTCCATCCTGATTTAGTGACTGCAAAGAAAATATATTGCTATAATGGGATTTTTTTTTTTTAGACAGTCGTGTTGGGAGAAGCTATACGGACACTCCTGGTGGACAAATCAATGACATATAGAGCCGAGTGAACCGAATCATACGGACCAACTTTCTTTGGCCAAAGACAGAACGGACTGTCATGCATTAATATTAGCAAATAAACCATACGACTTAGCTATTTAATATACAATAAAAAAAACGCACCACTTAAACACGACACTTAACTTACCTGTCAAAGAAGACGCAGGGATTAAGTATTTGGTATTCGGCCAAAGAAAGTTGGTCAGTGTGATTTGGTTCACACAGCTCTCAGCTGCGCGATATACGCCATCGATTTGTCCACGGGTTGTGTCCGTATAGGTTCTCCCAGTAGTGTTCTTTTGATGAAGTTATTTGACAATATCTTATAGTTTTTATGAATGTTTTTAGAAGGAAACTACAGTACATAAAAACATGTATTTACTGTTTTGCAAAAGGCTACAGAGTTCTGTGTCGTACGTACACTGTTTTGAAAATCGACATTGTCCCAAAAAATGCTTGAACACCATTGAGATAAACTGTAGTATTTGATCCTAATTCAGAGAATGCAGCTCACGTCTATAAAATGTTTGAATACCACATTGTACCATTGACTTTTTTTCATAGAAAAAGTGTATCTATTAATGGTTATAGTTAGTATTTGTTGAGCCATTATTTAATAAATGGTGAGATAATACTTTTGGATAGCGTTAGCTGCTTTTGTAAAGGTTACTTTAAGTTGTGACGGTGTAAATTAATTTTTATATAGAAATATTCTCACTAGATGACAAATTATACTTTTTGATATTATGACATTTTGTGACAGGTATTTTAAGTGCATTAAGAGAAATGTATTGTTTTGGAAAACACACTTGCACTTTAGTGGGCTAAGTTAATATAAATATATACAGTGCCTTCAGAAAGTCGCACTCTCCATATATAATCTCCCAGCAATTTAATGGGTATTTACCAACGTTTCGGCATCACTGTGTCTTCCAGGATGGGTATTTACCAACGTTTCGTCATCACTGTGCCTTCCTGCCGAAACGTTGGTAAATACCCATTAAATTGCTGGGAGATTATACATGGAGAGTGCGACTTTCTTTATTTTGATAGTTTATAGTTTATTCGCCGTTAGTCAGCACCTCCTCACAAACTATTATTCTGAGTGTGCGCCAGCTCATGTTTTTTTATCTACAATAATAGTGGTTAACATGATTTTTGAATGACTACTCCATCTCTGTACCCTCACACATACAATTATCTGTAAGGTCCCTCAGTCGGCAGGGAATTTCAAATACAGATTCAACCACATAGACCAGGGACGTTGAACATCCCTTTGAGCATGGTGAAGTTACTAATTAGGCTTTGGATGGTGTATCAATACACCCAGTCATTACTAAGATACAGGCGTCCTTCCTAACTCAGTTGCCGGTGATGAAGGAAACTGCTCAGGGATTTCACCATGAGGCCAATGGTGATTTTAAAATAAATAAATAAAATAGTTTAATGGTTGTGATATGAGAAAACTGAGGATGGATCAACAACATTGTCATTTAGGTTAGTATTGTGGAGTAACTACAGAGTGAAAAGAAGGAAGCCTGTGCAGAAAAAAAGTATTCCAAAGCATGCATCCTGTTTGCAACAAGGCACTAATAATAATACTGCTAAAAATGTGGCAAATACATTTTATTTTTGTTCTGAATACAAAGCTGTATGTTTGGAGCAAATCCAACACAACACATCACTGAGTAGTACTCAATCATGGTGATGGCTGCATCATGTTATGGATATACTTGTCATTGGCAAGGACTAGGGAATTTTTTAAAGATAAAAATAAATGGAATATAGCTATAAGCACGTGCAAAATCCTAGAGGAAAACCTGGTTCAGTCTGCTTTCCAACAGACACAAATTCACCTTTCAGCAGGACAATAGCCTAAAGAAGAAGGCCGAATCTACACTGGCTTGAAAATCTATGGCATAATCTTGAAAATGTCTGTCAAGCTACGATCAACAATCAAATATTGTACAATCCAGGTGTGCAAAGCTCTTAGAGACTTACTCAAAAAGACTCACAGATGTAATCGCTGCCAAATGTGTTTCTACAAAGTATTGACTCATGGGAGTGAAGACTTATGTAAATAAGATATTTCTGTGTTACATTTCCAACACATAAAAAAAAACATGTTTTCAATGTCATTATGGGGTATTGTGTGTAGATGGGTGAGAAAAATATATTTTAATCCTTTTGGAATTCAGGCTTTAACACAACAACATTTGGAATAAGTCAAGGGGTATGAATACTTTCTGAAGGCACTATACCTCCAACAAATATAATGTATGATGAATAGAACTATTTAACCTTTATAAAATTACTCATTGCATTTAAGACACACTTTTATGCAACATGTCAGCTTTGTGTCAAGTGATTAGTGCAGGGAGTCAACCGCTCAAATGAAGCCATGAGGCAAACACAATTACACAACTAATGGCATTGCTGATGAGCCGAAGGAATATAGAACAAACTGTGGGTAGTAAGCAGCCAAGATATTATAATTGCTTTTCTAATTAAAGAGAAATACATTCGACTGTAGATGACCAAATATAATGTTTGACTGAGCATTGAATCGACAATTCCTTAGGCACCAGTTTTTTCAAAGGAGTAGTTGTTATCAACAAGCGGAACAGGCAAACAGGCAGACCGCTCTTGTTAATTGCAAAAACAAATTTGATATGATTCATGAATGAAAATCATTCAATACACTTCCTCTAGTCCATTCACTATATATCAGCAGTAAAGTATTCATTGTTGTACTGTATATGTTATTGTGCTCATAACATAATGTAAAAAGGTCTACTCTGCCCTTGCTAATTTTACATCATATAAACATACACAGTAAAAATAAATTAATATGATCAACTGTATGTAATTGGATTGCAAATCACAAGTGACAACCACATAAATAAGTCAAGTAATTATAAAAGGTCATCATAGTAGACTTAATTCAAACACATGAGTGTAAGGCAGACTCGAAAGCACTTACTCCGCCAACTTTCTCAAAGTAGCCCCCGTGGTTTCCAAAGTGGATGACCTGTTCGTTGAAGAACCAGGTGAATTTCAAATCGAGCGTGGGGTCATGGGAGACTTGGCAGGGGAGGACAATGCTCTCGCCCACCGTCACGTCCAAATGCCCAGCTGGGCTGGTGATAATGGTTGTCTCTGCAAGAGACAAAAACAAGTTCAGCTACCTGGGCCAGACAGAAACAGCGGGGAGCTTCTCTTATCACTATCAACTTTGTTCTGCCTATTTACATTGACAAAATGTATATATGTGTTTTATAGCACTATTGGGTTTCGTTTGAGTCCATTCTACTGGTTTTTCTTTGGAGGCATGGGGCTATTCTGCTGTCTTGTTAACTCCGGGACTGTTACACCTCAGTCATGTCTGAGATTGTGATTATTGTGCTTTGTTCCTGTAAAATCAATGGGCATTATCGTGTCCGGTAACACATTATTTGGATTGTCCATCTGTAGATGCTCTACAGACTATCAGTAACATTTCAACCTACTGTCTACTAACCCTAACCGTAGCCATAACCCTAACCCTAACCCTAACCTTAACCCTTGTCCTAACCCTAAACTTAACCCTAACCCTTATTCTAAACCTAACCTTAGCAATTAGTTGCTCATCAACAGATGGTCATACTATCAATAAACTATCTGTAGAGCATCTACAGATGGACTATCCAAATAAAGTCTGACCTCTCATCCAAACCACTTAGTATTTCATCCAAACGACTTAGTATCTTGTCCAACCGACTTAGTATCTTGGCCAAACGACTTACCTTAAGTTGTTATGCCTGTTGTGCTTCTGTTGTGCTTTCAGACCGTGTAATGATGGCTGTAATGGTCACGGATTCCATCCATTAATATGATTATACATTGACAGTTTTTTGATAGCCTACAGCGTGGCTGCTTGTGATTGCCAACTTGTAACAGATGCCCATATAGCTATCTTATGATTCATTTTCATCATGGACCTGTCTAATAAGGGCTCTAGGAGCCCATGTGAACGCCAAACGTTCTTGACTGAAGTGGAAGCAGTCATTAACACTAGGGCCGCTAGGCTTCTCAGTATACAAGTACCCGCTAGGCATACTGTATCGTTATCAACCAAAAAGAAATACCACAATAAAAAAATATTAGTTGATTGTGTTAAAAACACAAATCTTGGAATAAAAAACAATTTGTTTAATTTGATTTATAGATTTGATTTAGCTGAAATATCACAAGGAACTCGAAAGGAGTAGAGCCCAGTAACAGCTTCTGAAAAAATATAATCTCAACTTGTGGCTGTAATGTTCACTGAATTGACAGCGCCTGTCTAGACAGCTATGGAAATCTCCTGTTCAGGCGTTGGCTCATATTGTCATCCTTTCTCATACACTGAATGAGAATGAACAGTGTAAGTGGCTTTAGCTGTCACTGTTTGTTCAAACTATAACCACAAGTCACTTACACAAAGTAATGCATCACTGAAGAAACTAAGAAACCACACAAACCCATTCCTCTGCACGCCTCCATTTCCACAGGTCAGTCCGGAGTCTATAATTTGGTTCCATTTGGCCAGACAAAAAGCCATCCTATTTCAACCACAGCATGGTGGTATGCTGCATAACAACCTAATCTTTGCTCTGGCTCTTTTGGGTGTCTTTTCCACTTCGGCGGTGCAGTGAGATGCGCAGGGCTGAGTTTCCATACAGCAAGCCCCAGCTGAATTATGCATGGGTGTCATAAGCGTCTAATGGACAGAGAATCAGACACTGCATGTCAGATGGTGTTTAAGGTCTCTATACGTTGCATTCCAGGTGAGGCTATGAATGCTTGCCCTATAAATGAATGTCTCAAGACAAAAAAATGAGGAGACTTCATAACACATTCATAATCCCTACATGCTGATTTGATAAGCAGTACTTATGTCAACAACCGCAAGTCGATATTTTTGTTATGTCACAGTACTGTCCTTTACACTGCAATTATGAACATGCGGCTCTTGAAATTTAAGAAATCCTTATGTACTGCTTATGAATGTGTTATGGTTATGAATGTGTTATGACGTTCTTATGTAGGTACCCTTCAAATAAGCTGTTATCTAAATGAGAATGAAGATTTCCAACTGCTACCTATTGAGTTCGGAAATATGGAATCCTTTGAACACATTTTGACATGTGTGTTTCAATGTCATCCAGCTTAAATTTTGCTAGTGCATTACTTTAGTTGACAATGAAAAGGGTATCATGGTTTCCCTCTTCATTGTCATCTCATTGATTTCTTGTTGCTAACATGGTATGGACGAACCATTATCAATCCAGGATAATTATACAGGATATCAGGGCTGTGCACAGACCTTTTGGAGGTCAAAATTCCTCGGCATAAACATCACAGAGAAACTGAAATGGTCCACCCACACAGACAGTGTGGTGAAGAAGGCAGCTGAAGAAATTGTTCTTGGCACCTAAACCCTCACGAACTGTTACAGATGCACAATTGAGAGCATCCTGTCGGGCTGTATCACCGCCTGGTACGGCAACTGCACCGCCCAACAACCGCAGGGCTCTCAAGAGGGTGGTGCAGTCTGCACAACGCATCACCGGGGGCAAACTACCTGCCGTCCAGGACACCTACAGCACCCGATGTCACAGGAAGGCCAAAAAGATCATCAAGGACAACAACCACCCGAGCCACTGCCTGTTTACCCCGAAGGCGAGTTCAGTACAGGTGCATCAAAACTGGGACCGAGAGACTGAAAAACAGCTTCTATCTCAAGGCCATCAGACTTGTTAAATAGCCATCACTAGCACATTAGAGGCTGCTGCCTATATACATAGACTTGAAATCACTGGCCACTTTAATAAATGGAACACTAGTCACTAATAATGTTTACATATTTTGCATCTCAAATGTATACTGTATTGTATTCTATTCTACTGTATCTTAGTCTATGCCGCTCTAACATTGCTTGTCCACATATTTATATATTGTTAATTCCATTCCTTTACTTAGATTTGTGTGTATTGGGTATATGTTGTGAAATTGTTAGATATTACTACACTGTCAGAGCTAGAAACACAAGCATTTCGCTACACCCGCAATAACATCTGCTAAACACTTGTATGTGACCAATAAAATTGTATTACATTTTTCAAATAAAATAAAAACTTTAACTTAACTACAATCATAATCCTCTACTGCGTCTGTATCTGATCATTGCGAATGTAGCTAGAAGATGATGTAAATCAGCTATCTAGTTAGCTAGCTAGTTATAGCTATACTGTCGAAACAATCTAACTAGTCTTTACTTAGTTTTAGTTTGTTGGTGACATCAGCCTTTTAAAAAACAGTTGATTTGTCCCCTGGCGACAGAAGGACAGGGCGGATTTGTGAGATTAGCTAGTTTTATGGGCAATTCAGATACATAAAAAAAACCTTTTTCCTCATAGGGCAAAAGGGTAGGTTCTCGAGCACCACTAGGGGCCTAACTGTGCACATTCCTGCCGGGTATGTCTCTCCATAAAATAACAGTCTGTGACATTTGTTGTAGCTTTCATTGCTATCATAACAGCTAGACACTTATTGTAGATTAAATAAGTAGTTGATTGTAGCATGGTGCTAGCAATGGTAAAATTAAGAGTTTAATTATTTTATGGCACCATGCTGACAGATCACTCACTCTGCTAAGAGCAGGATCCGAACTTGAGAAATACACACATAACTTAAACTTGAATGTGAGACTTGCATTGATGTTAAATTGTATATCTGAAGGGCAAATATGGAGATATGGGTACATGCCCATATCTCAAGCCCTGAATGTGAATGTACTATTACAGGGAAAATCCAATCAAAAACTATCTATTGAATTTTGAATCATGATTTTTTTTCTTTTTTTTGATCTCTTTTAGTCCTCATTTGGACTAATCTTCCAAGAGTCATGATGATGTGGCCGGTGACACTTTGCTTCTTGAATGTCCAACATCTTGAAAACTTGACTGCTGACATGCAAAACATTTGTGACTGTATCAACAGTGGACTAAAGGGGGGAAAATCCCTTTAAGAACAGTATTCAGTCAGCAAAGATGGGCAAGATTTTTACTGACTGTGGCTGATATTGATTTCTTTCAAAGGGGACTGGCTGGATTTCATGAATATAGTCTACAAAAATCACCTGTAAAATATACAGTATGTAAGATACTGCCATTCTTAGAGGCAAAAGGGCTGATAAAAAGGAAATAAAAGCAGTTTCTATACCAAACAATTTGCAATTCATAAATTGTGAGGAATCACCAAAAGGCATTTTAATAGAGCACTGTTGTTGACTCTGCTCTTTAGAAGGGCTTGGAAATCCATTGCCTTGCAGAAGCGGGTGATTTAAATAGATTTAACTCTTAAACAAACAGAGCATGGCTATTAGCTACCCCAGGAAGGTCTGAATTAAACATTAAGGCATAGCAATGCAATGAATCTTAAATCCAATGCTAACTCTGAACCTGCCCAATCAACTAATTGTATGTTTGTGTGGTACATGGAAACTATCTGTTATTGTATCATCAATCCTTACATGGCTCTGTAGTCTGGTTCCTCTAATGAGACACTTGTTCATGGATAGTGCAGATAGTTATCTTCTATTGCCAAGGAAAACATTGGTCCCTTTCTTCATGCTCTGGTGATGTAAAAAGTCATACAATTAATTTTGTCCTATTCCAAAATACCTCCTCTTCTCCAATAGTGCAGGGTCATTATATTAACCGAATTAAAAACTCTCTAAGGGTCCTACTCTCAACTAATAACAAACAACCAAACCTACTCGTGAAGCCTGCAGTACAATCTGCTGCTGCTGCAAGCATCCAGTCAGCATTTTTTTAACAATTTTGATGTACATCTTAATGCAAGGATTAGAGATATGGAGAGCCATCTCAAGGAGTGGAAGTAGAGATACCTTTAACCAAAAGACTCCCAGCACTGCTTGCCACTCCAAACTGGTTCCTTGCCACGCAGGTGTAGAGGCCGACATCCATTTTGGTAACGTTTGCTATTCGAAGACTTCCATTGTCCAACACTGAGACTCTAGAAATGAATAAAAAAAATGAATGTCAATATCTTAAGTCATACTACACTGATAGTTGTCACAGAAACTGTAATCCAACTAAGGTCTGTTTCTGAAGGTTTGAGAATGCTATTATTGAGGACTGGGTGAAAGATATACAGAGATTGAACAAATAAAATAAAGTAACATTTGTGACCATTGTGACTATTTCACCTGCATTGAAACTATTATTTTAAACATTGTTCTAAATCTTCAGTGAGGAGTGAAACCATTCTGTTCTCTTCACAGATCCAGACCTCAAGGGCTGCCGTTTCTGCTGGTTATATCACCCTTGCCATTGAATCATCAGTTTCAATAGATCTAACCAGTTGTGTGGACTCTGTCTAGTAGTCAGAACAGTGAGCTGTTTAATTGATCAATGAAAAAAGAGGACCAGTGGTACTGCTGCTGTGGCTCAGACTGGAGCTGTGCACCCCTGCCCTTGACCATCAGGTACCATGACAACAGTCCATAGTTAAAGGTAGAGTCAGCCATACACCAAGTAAACAGCAATATCGGGCCGACTTACGCAATAACTATGAATGAGAATCTCAAGGCCAAAAGTCTCTGCAGTTTTGGTCCAGCAGCTAACACGTTGAGTGACGCACACCCGTGCACATCTTTTTTTTGTGTGAGTGCAAGAGCTTGCAACATGCTCATCTGCAATATCTGCAGTTCATCTTGCTGCTTGTGGCACTGTCATATCACTATGTTTAAAGCTTGTGTGTAAACACTGGTGCCACAGATCTAAAGCCACACATCTGCTGGTCAGAGTGATATGTAATGAAAGGCTTATGAAGATGTAGTTTGTTAAAAGCCAACTGAACTCATCTTAGGTAGCAACCATATTGATGATGAAAAAATTAACCAATAACCTAATGCAGAAGACAAATGATTGACACAAATAACTAAATGGTAAGGCAGATTATGTGTGATCTATAATGTGTAAATTGCAGAAGATTGCCTGTGCAAACACTAAATACACAGGATATTAAGTATATTCATGTGAACGGAAGTAAGTTGCTGAGGTGAATTAAGTGATGGATTCCAACCCAATCATCTGAACTAGTACTAGCGTTCATTTTCATACTCTGATAATACCTTCCGCTATTAATCAATATGTAAGATCCCTGCACATCCCTGCTCTAAGCAGCTCTCTCATCGTCAAAACTGCTCAGGAGGGCGTGATGAGTCTCACCAATGCCCTATGCACATTAAAAAGGCTTTCAAAGGAAATTAAGCTACAAATTCTTAAAAAGACACAGCTCCCAAAAGATATCCCTTAGCATACAGGATAGCTATCCTTTCTCAAACAATCAAATAGGACCTGCTAAGCTCACCAGAATCAAATGGCATTAGTCAATTTCTATAACTAGGCCCCCGGGAGAGGGAAGCACTTCTTCTAACATTATCAGAGGGTTTCCAATGAAATGGACCAGAATAAAGAGTTATGGATATGAGATTTCACTTGGAGAAGACTTGACATTATACTGCAAACTGCACAGGGCAGACTTCCTCCTTATCTTTCAAAGCGGAATAGAATATAAAGATGCAGCCCATATTTAGAAGAGTTTCCTCTCTATGAAATTACTTTTCTTTGCCCTCCCTTTCTTCAAGGGCACTACAGCAATTAAGGTATACGGGGACCGTTGTGAATTTCGTACAAAATCACAGTTTGGGATAAATAAATGTTTTTCTCTCTGTTACTGGATGGTGTTAAAGTTAAATCCTGGACATATTATTTATCACTACTAAACTCACGTTTATTTTCTGCAAACTTAACATGTTTAAATATGTGTATGAACATAACAAAATTCAACCACTGAGACATAAACTGAACAAGTTCCACAGACATGTGACTAACAGAAATTGAATAATGTGTCCCTGAACAAAGGGGGGTCAAAATCTAAAGTAGCCGTCAGTATCTGGTGTGGCCACCAGCTGCATTAAGTACTGCAGTGCATCTCCTCCTCATGGACTGCACCAGATTTTCCAGTTCTTGCTGTGAGATGTTACCCCACTCTTTCACCAAGGCACCTGCAAGTTCCCGGACATTTCTGGGGGGGAATGGCCCTAGCCCTCACCCTCCGATCCAACAGGTCCCAGACGTGCTTAAGGGATTGAGATCCGGGCTCTTCGCTGGTCATGGCAGAACACTGACATTCCTGTCTTGCAGGAAATCACGCACAGAACGAGCAGTATGGCTGGTGGCATTGTCATGCTGGAGGGTCATGTCAGAATGAGCTGCAAGAAGGGTACCACATGAGGGAAGAGGATGTCTTCTCTGTAACGCACAGCGTTGAGATTGCCTGCAATGGCAACAAGCTCAGTCCGATGATGCTCTGACACACCGCCCCAGACCACGATGGACCCTCCACCTCCAAATCGATCCCACTCCAGAGTACAGGCCTCGGTGTAACGCTCATTCCTTCGGCAATAAACGCAAGTCCGACCATCACCCGTGGTGAGACAAAACCGTAACTCGGGCAGTTGTTGTTGCCATCCTGTACCTGTCCCGCAGGTGTGATGTGCGGATGTACCGATCCTGTGCAGGTGTTGTTACATCAGCTGTCCGTCCTGTCTCCCTGTAGCGATGTCTTAGGCGTCTCACAGTACGGACATGGCAATTTATTGCCCTGGTCACATCTGCAGTCCTCATGCCTCCTTGCAGCATGCCTAAGGCATGTTCACGCAGATGAGCAGGGACCCTGGGCATCTTTCTTTTGGTGTCATGGGAAACAGTGTTTAAACCCTTTACAATGAAGATCTATGAAGTTATTTGGATTTTTACAAATTATCTTTGAAAGACAGCGTTCTGAAAAAGAAACGTTTCTTTTTTTGCTGAGTTTATATCCCCAATACAGACCCTGGCTTGGAGAGTTAGAGTGCAGTATGTATCAAAATGAATTCCAAAGATGTAAGCAGAAAGCAGTCATTCTCAGAACAAACCATGGGGAATTATTCGTTTGACTTGGGGAAACATGTTAAAGTGGGTAACAACCAATTATGTACACAGCACCAGTCAAAAGTTTGGACACACCTACTCATTCTGTCAAGGATCCCCCCGGTACTGCTGCTCATTCCGCTCACTAGCTCCGGAGGTCTACATCACTGGCCTTCTAGGCGTCACTGAACTGGATTGATCACCACCAACCCTGGACTGTCTTGTCTCATTATGCACACCTGGTTCCCATTCCCCATGATTAGTAGATTAAGGTTATATATGTGCCCTCTGTTCCCCATTGTCCTTGTCAGTTATTGTTACCATGTCCGTTGGTCCTGTGAGTACCTGTGCTGTTGTATCGGCTTCCATGCTACGTGTTATTGTGCACTTGTTTTACGAGACTCGTCCCGTGTATTATTTAGAGGTTTACACCTCGCTCGTTAGTTTGGGTCGAGTAAATAAAAAACCCTATTACGTATTCCTGGGCCTGTCTCCAATCATTAGACAATGTAATACATAAAAAAATTATGATTATTTTTTACTATTTTAAACATCCCAGCTGGGATGGCGTATCACTGCAGTATGCTGTGGTAGCCATGCTGGTTAAGTGTGCCTTGAATTCTAAATAAATCACTGACAGTGTCACCAGCAAAGCACCCCCACACCATTCTCACCTCCTCCTCCATACATCACGGTGGTTACCACACATGCGGAGATCATCCGTTCACCTACTCTGCGTCTCACAAAGAAATGGAAGTTGGAACCAAAAATCTCAAATGTGGACTCATTAGACCAAAGGACATATTTCCACCAGTTTAATGTCCATTGCTCGTGTTTCTTTGCCCAAACAAGTTTTTTCTTATTGGTGTCCTTTAGTAGTGGTTACTTTCCAGCAATTCAACCATGAAGGCCTGATTGACACAGTCTCATCTGAATAGTTGATGTTGAGATGTCTGTTACTTGTACTCCATGAAGCATTTATTTGGGCTGCAATCTGAGGTGCAGTTAACTCTAATGAACTTATCCTCGGCAGCAGAGGTAACTCTAGGTCTTCTTTTTCTGTGGCGGTCCTCATGAGAGCCAGTTTCCTCATAGCGCTTGATGGTTTTTGCAACTGCACTAGAAGAAATTGTCCGGATTGACTGACCATGTCTTAAAATAATGATAGACTGTCATTTCTCTTTGTTATTTGAGCTGTTCTTACCATAATATGGACTTGGTCATTTACCAAATATGGCTATCTTCGTTATACCACCCCTACCTTGTCACAACACAACCGGGTAGCTCAAACGCATTAAGAAGGAAAGAAATCCCACAAATTAACTTTTAACAAGGCACACCTGTTAATTGAAATGCATTCCAGGTGCCTACCTCATGATGCTGATTGAGAGAATGCCAGAATGTGCAAAGCTGTCATCAAGGCAAAGGGTGGCTACTTTGAAGAATCTCAAATATAAAATATATTTTAATTTGTTTAACACTTTTTTGGTTACTGCATGATTCCATATGTGTTATTTTGTAGTTTTGAAGTCTTCACTTTAATTCTACAATGTAGAAAATAGTAAATATAAAGAAAAATCCTGGAATGAGTAGGTGTGTCCCAACTTTGACTGGTACTGTATACCCAGATGATTGACAGGGGGGGGGGGGGCGCTGTTTTGAAGCCTCTGCACTGCCATTGTTGTACTCCTCCACCATAGTAAAATAATATTTTGGAAGCTATAGAAATGCATTTATTAATATCTACATTCATTTTTGCCAAGTATATTCTATTACATACACCTTAATGCATACTTTTAAATGAATTATGTGAACTGAACATAAAACATGTTATAAAAAAACACTATGTCCCTTAAAGTAGAATTTTGTGAGAGTACTAACGTTACAGTCCCTATTACAACAATAAATACTTAAATATATCTCATTTTGTATTCAAACATTTAATTGAAATACTGTACAATTCCATTCATTCTTATGGAGGACTGCTCCTTCTGATTACCACCAATATGGCGGAGGTGGCTTCAAAGCCTCTCATTGGCAAATACATACTGTAGCATCAGCCATCCAGGGTTTATATTCATAATTGGCTGAAACTAAAGGAGATACCACACTCCAGAGCACAATGTAGGACCTAGGCTATCAGCTACATGAAATAAATCAAATAATCAAATAATGTGAATACACAAAGCTCAAAAAGCATTGGAAAGAGAAAACCATTCATTGTAGTCTTTGTACAATACTTTTGTTTGGTTGAGAGGCTTACAGCTGGATAATCTTTTTTTTAAGCAACAATGTGTGCTGGTTAACATAACATAGAGGTCTAATTCCAATGGCAATTTTATAAAGCTTTTTGTGAGTTTTGTCCTTTCCGTTTGGTCAGCATTGAAATTAAATGACTTGTAAGCCATTACGGTTAACGTCATAGCCCCAGCATAAGTACACACACAAATCCTGTTTAAGACGTGCCTGTGATGCGTAGTGCCAACGCTGCATGACTTGATTAAACAATCACAGCCCAAACTTATTCTTGGTACATTTGCTCTCCTCTGGCCCAGAGCATCTACACATAATAATACCACAAGGATTAGAAAGAAGTATCAGTGTTATTAGGACAGTGAGATAGATTAGTAGTGTAGCACTCCTGCAATAATAGCGGTGCAGTCCTATCTAGATAAAGTGGAGAAGAATCCTTAAGAGACAAACAGGGGGAATTGGTTTGTGAAAGATGCAGCCATAACCCTAGCCAACTACTTTTTCTATACACATCTCTACTCTAGGATATTTCCTTGCTAAATCAAATATTTCTTAGGTGTAGTGGATTTGATCCGTGAGCAGATTAAAATTACTCACACCAGGAATATATCTGTACAGAAATAAATACATATTGACCAAATTCATTTTTAGGAGCATTACTGAAGAATTACCATAGCAAAATACGAGTGCAATTTTGACACACCTCACACTCAATCTTTGGAATGATATTCCTGCTAGAAGCCAAGTTCAAACAACAGCACCTCATTCTTGTTCCTGAGCGAGATGTATCAACCCAGCTATTTCTTCAAAGTAGCCTGGCTCCACCTGGTACATCACCTCTGGTGCTTCCCAATAATGTTGGCAGAGGGAGGTGAGACTTCCAGGCCTGAGGATGGATATCCAGGAGATGCAGCACAAAAGCTGCTGAGGCAGTTAATACAATTAATCCCAGATCAAATAAGAAATGCAGACCCCTGCTGATTCCTCACATGCACCGGCAGATGTGCCCACGTTGTAATGTCTCCCGTTTGGCATTACTCTGTGAAAACGAAGATGCTATTGCAGGGAATGTGAAGATAATAATAACAATAGCAATAATTTGTGTAATTTATATAGCGGTTTTCATAACAGAAAAAAAAATGAATTGCCTAAAAATCTAAATTTATGAGTATTGGCTACAACAATTAAAGCTATACAGTAGGTCAACCAGGCTACATTGAAGTCAATCTATAGCAGACTTAGAGAATTATGTCTGGTGGATAGAATTATTTATATACTGCTAGGGAGGTTAGATTGTTACTGTGTGATTCTTTCAATGTTCTCTCATCTCATGCCGGAGGTCACAACCACATACGGCCCCTGGGGATTTGATTTCCAGATAAACCTCTTCTGACCGTTCATTCCTCTCTCGCCTGTCCCTGTCGCTCTCTATTCTAATCGGTGTATCTGAATAAACAGTCAAATATGTAAGGTGAACAGTATTCCGTTTTCATCCCGGCCCACACATAATTAGTGGCCAGATTTCATATATTGTAGGAATTCTGCCCAAGGCCAATGTTGTACTTCCTGAATTACGGTGTGTGCATGTGGGTGCATGTGTGAATCACATGAGGTTGGTGGCACCTCAATCGGGGAGAACAGGCTTGTGGTAATGACTGGAGCAGAATCAGTGGAATGGTATCAAATACGTCAAACACATGGTCATACAACATTACTTTGACCAATTGGCACTGTGGTGTAGAGAAAGAGAGCTTTTCCTGCATTTTCCCTTGTTGCTCTACCTGTACTGCCAGAGGTATTACACCCAGATCTACAGTAATGGAATTAGGTTGTTAGCCAGTTCCCCCAGTTCCATTATACCACAAAGGGGATGTCTAGCTAAAGTTGTAAGTCCACTGATGATTGATCATTGTTTCTTGAGATTTCATCCACTACCCTGGTGTCTCAATTCCTGGCTCATACATTCAGATTTAACAATCCTCTCACTTGACCAACCCAGTGGTAATGAGCTGATGGATCAGTGGATCGATTTGTCTGCCAAAGACTAGAAAGTACCAATTACCTTAAGTAAACACTTGAAAACAGTTCCACAAAAAGCCCAAGACAGCGTAGTAGAGTAGTGGGGAAGGGGAAATGGAAGAAGATGAGAAAATATATCATTAATTCTAATCCCAATCTCATGTTAAATCATTGAAAGTAATTCAACATTGGTAACTGTGTGGCACCAAATGGCTTTGTACTTAGAAGTGTTTGTATGCATCCCTAAGAACTACTACGTCAGTGTTTCTCAATCTCCAGTCTGTGGGCCTGTATCGGTTCTGTGGGATGTTGCTTACTGGTCCCTGGTCCCAGATGGTTAACTGGCACTAATTTAGTAACCGCTACATTGGTAGTTGTTTTACAAGTGGTGCATCAAGGAGGAAAAATAAAAGCTTGCTCTGACACAAGATGAGGGACCATAGTTTGCCACTAGGGAATCATTATTACAATGTATTTAATTTACCTGATACAAAGCATCCTGTAAAATAACGACAAAGTGTCAACATCTCCTTTACATATTACACTGCATTTTTCACAAAGTACGGGCATCAGACCTGGGTTCAAATAGTATTTTAAACCTTTCAAATACTTTAGCATGCTTGACTGATTCTGCTTAGTGCGATGGATCCAATGAAATAGTCCCAAAATCGCAAACAACACCCATCTGGCACTCCAGACAGGCTGAAGTAAATGCTAAAAGTTTTTGTATTAAGTACTATTTGAATCCAGGTTTGTGAATGTCCCTTCTCAATCCTGTCCCAGCTTTCCACCATACCTGTGGCTCTCTCGGAGTGCTTCTTTCCCCTTCCTCCAGGAGATCATCCCATGTGGAGACATCTTAGGCCTGCACTCAATCAGCACGTCACCCCCCTGCCTGGCCAGGGTCTGAGGCTTCAGCATGTTCTGGGAGAAATCTGGGGCTACAGCTATGAGAGAGTGATTAAGAGATGGAGAGACATATATCAATTGGCTAAAATAGAGGGATTGAAAGAAGAGAGAGAGAAATCAAGAGAGAGCATCCCTCAGAACATGTAGGTCACCATATCTATTAGTTAGGTCAGCTAACCACACGTCCTCCATAGACACCACACACACACACACACACACACACACACACACACACACACACACACACACACACACACACACACACACACACACACACTTGGAGCGGGCATCTTTAAAAAGACATTAATTTAAGAAAGATGCTTCATAGTTTTAGAACGCCTTGCAGTTTTCCTTGCTGGGGCGTAATACATCAAGCATTCAGCCGTGGGGCTTTGACAAAAAAGAAAAGATGTAAAACGAGGGGAGGCTTTGTAGCCGCTCCTTTAGGCTTTAATTACTAACACTCCGACGTCTGGATCTGTTTTGTATGCATATCGACTCAGCAGAGCGCTCTTCAAAGCCAACACGCTGCCGAGCGACGATGACAGCGCTGAGAACTGTGCAATGCGCCTTGCAATTATTTCCTGCCACAGTGTTTAAGAAAAAGAAATACAAAAAATTTTCACTTCCTCCCTTTAATCCTTCGCCTATACAATAGGGCTAAACTGAAATGTTTCTTACAGAAGAAATATGAAAAGTATATGCATAAGCATGGTAGTAATTGAAAGGGAACAGTTTGGAGGTTATGGGAAAATTATTCGACCATAGGTGAGGACACAACAGTTTACCTGGCACAAGACATTTAAAGGCAATGTTACCGCGTTTGCGGAGATTGCATCCACGGTAAACGCTGCATATGTCGGCTTAATCGGAAATTACCTTTAAGGCCTCGATTCAATCAGTTCCAGCTCTAACCTGCTATAACCAACAACTGTATAGTAGTTTCATTGTTTTTGTTTAGACAAAGTCAGAGGTGTATAGTAACGGCGTTGGAGTTGTCGAATTGCTGAGCGGCTGCTCTTGTCATCATTGTCATGAAACCACACCAGTCCTTAAATCACACCCGTGTTAGATGTTCAGAACGAGAAAGTGTAGGTTACATAGAAATAATGACACTCAAAATGAAAATCATTAAACAAAATAATAAGGATTTACAGTATATCAGCCTAATCGAGGTATAGATTACAACACACATTCCAGTGTTCGAACTTGTAAACAAGGCTGCATGGGATTATTACGAATGCGACTCGGCGCATCCTGCCAATGTTCACGATAGGTATAACACCGGGAGCCGCTTGCTAATTTGACAGCTCCAACGCAGTTACAACTCCAACATCGCCTAAATAAAAACAATGAAACTTCTATGCAACTGTTGGTTATCGCAGGTTAAGGCAGAACTGGTTGAATCCAGCCCTAAATGTCAACCACACTACAACACAGATCTTCCACGTTACGGATTGAATCGACCCTGTGGTTTCCTCCAGGATTTAGACTATGGGAGGATACATGTTGTTGGATTCGACATTTTGAACATTGAGATATTAAATAAATGATAGGAAAGAAGCATAGAATCCAAGGAGAAAGAGACTGGGCCTCTGTAGAAAGACATATAGCTGTGGAATGTGTTGGAATGTGTTGGGGGACGGGAGCAGAGCAACAGTTGATACAGGGGAGACAGATGGACATCTGTGGACTAGGGGAAGGAGGGGTTGAGGTCAGGAGGTGAGGTCAGTTCCCCTTAAGGGAGTAATCAGGGTTTAGTATCTGGTCACCTTCTTCCTGTTGAACCATAAGATGTAAGGATTGGAGAGAGAAGGAGGAGTGTCCTAAAGTGGGATGTATATAACTGTGATGGTGAGAAATGTTTTGCTGTCTGCATACAGCTGTACAGAACCTTTGGGAAGAATTAAACTTGGTTAAAGCTTCTCTAGTGTCCGTGAGTTATTTACTCTGAAAAATAAGAACCTAACAAGGTATAGCGTGCAGTATGGCCTTAAGTGGCTTCAACACTATTAAATTGCAAACCTTGCTAGTGACCATAGCTACTGAAGAGAGCTAGTTATGCAGCTGAATGACGATGACAACAATGATGATGATAATGGCATGCTGAATCTTACCTATAACTCGGAGTTCAGTGTTGGTGAAGACCCGACCATGTTTATTCTCTGCAACACACTGGTACATCCCAATATCGGCCAGCTTCAAGCTGCTGATGGTCAGGACTCCGTTGTTCACTTGCACTCTGTCCTGAAAAAGAGACACCTGGTTTTCCATCTGAAAGTCAGAGAGAGAGCTATTGTACTCATAGTATGACAGGATGCCTTCAACAGGTTCAAACTAATGAGAGAAAAACTATGTAGGGCAGGTTACTAACACATGGCTCGGACACCAATGTATACTCCACAAGACATGCCACCAAAGGTCTCTTCACAATCTCCAAGTCAATAATAGACTATGGGAGGCACACAGTACTACATAGAGTCATGACTACATGGGACTCTATTCCACATCAGATAAAAGTAGAATCAGAATAAAAGAAACAGATAGAAATACACCTTATGGAACAGCGTGATGAGACACACAGACAGGTACAGACACACACACACACACACACAACCGCTAGCACACYCACTCTAAACACATATACCGTACACATGGAGTTTGTATTGTAGATATGTGATAGTAGAGTAATGGCCTGAGGGCACACACTTAATGTGTTGTGAAAAAATGTATGAAATGTAATGTAATATTTTACATTGTATATAACTGCCTTAATGTTGCTGGACACCAGGAAGAGCAGCTGCTGCTGGGAATCCTTAATAAATACAAATACTTGGTGACATTTTAAGGTTTGGTGTTCAAATGAAAGATGCTCCCACACACTGTGTTTGCAAAGTATAATTTATATTTATTGCTTCTCTATACTGTATACTTTAGGTTTGGTAACATTTTGTTTGAGGCCCTTTGATGAAAGGCTGAACCAAATTAAGTGTTACCTCACGACTTAAAAATGGCAAATAACGAACTGATTATTTATGAAACAGCAAATTATAAGCAGTTTATGGGCACAAAATAAGGGCTGTGCGTGGACACTTTAAATAATATTCCATGGAAACGGGTGTATTCCGTTGGAAGACCTGATCTAATTTCAGCTGTAGCCACTATTTCTCCTCGTCAGGGGGGTGGTAATTAAAATACTGCTAATTTTCTGGGGTCCTAATAGGCCCATAGGGGATTATTCTAACCCCCTCTGCTAAAAATGTTTCTGAAACCTCATCAAATGATAGTTTAAATGAACAGTCCCTGTGGAATTAATCAGGAACATAATAGACTTGCTAAATCTGGGATGACCGTCTTATTCAGAAGAGCTATTTGTTATGCAGGATCAAAAATAATATTGAGTTGATAAGACGCACGCGTGAATGCAAGTACAGAAACACACACACACACACACGCACGCACAAACACAAACAGAAAGTGGATGACATCCGCTTCTTTCCTCCTCTATTCTCTCTTTGACCTTTATGAGAATTGCCACTGCTTCCTACGCCCCTTTTATAGTCGTGTCAATTTAGTCGGGCTACACTCATTGTTCTTGCCCTTGATCTTCTCCATTGAGTGCAGCCGGTCTTTTAATGTCATTGAGAGAGCAGTTCCGGAGGGACCATCCTGCACTCTGTCTGTTGTCTGAAAGCATTACTGCTCTGCCTCTTGAAAATACAAGGCTGTCCCTTACCATCAGTGAGTGACCCTGCTGAGGGGCCCTTATGAGTCTCAGTCATGCGATGGGCGAGTGGCTGACTCAGTGTTAGAGGCTGCGAGAGGGGGCAGTGCATGCAGCACTTGGGATGGCAAAAAGCGTGAGTCTCTGTATCTCTACCAGTGTGTGTGTGTGTGTGTGTGTGTGTGTGTAGGGGTTGAGCCTCACTGTTCCATTCGGTGCCCAGCATTGTCCACTTGAACAATGTTAGATGAGTTTCTGCCTGGATTCTTAGCAGAGAAAATAAATGGAGGCATACATCTGCTTTATGGGCGTCATTAATTAAGCTTGACTATTCTCTGATTTTAGCAGTATTTTACGATGCTAGTTGAAAGGCCATTTGAGCACCTCATGTCGTATGAAATGGATTTAACGATCCCATCACTGACACTGCTAGGTGAGCAGACACAAAAAACAGCAATGATTCCAAAGTCATGTTTGTGACTTTAGAGGGCATTTGTAAAAATCGTAACACCTCGAGATGCACTCATTAATTTGTCCAGGGCTAGCTGTTGAGTGGGGAAATATGTGCATGAGAAGGTCCTCGTTTCACGAGGTGATATTTAAGTTACAGCCCTACTCAACGCCATCTACTTCCCTTGGCGTCTAGCCAAAATTAGGAACAGTCGGAGCAAAAAGAGAGACTGGGCCGGACAGATCCATTGTAATGAGGAATAACAAATGGCACCTTTCCCCTTCCTTTCCTCCAGAAGAGGCTATAAGGACACTCCTGACCTGTAAAACGACTAACCAAAATCTGAAACTGAGCCTTACCTTAACCCTAACCTTAACCAGTACCCTTAACCCTAACCCAATTTTAACTAACTCGTTTTGCAGATCACGAGTGTCCGTGTAGCCTTTTCCCTTTCCTCCCCTCTCCCACTACACCGCTGACCTTTGAGTTTGGGAAATTGATTAAATGCTGCCGCGGTTGACGGTGGCATTTAGAAAATGGTAACACCCCAGCTCATTAACACAGCCACATGTATGAAAAGTGTGGTACCTTTCCTCCGCCGACCGATATTTGGAATAGAATATGTGATTTGAAAGTCAATAAACGCTGAGGTACACCGATATACTAACAAGTGTTTTATGTGGTCCGGGATGTGTGGTGATTAACACTTGACCTTCGAATGACCCTCTCAATTGCACCCAACAATTGCACATTTGAGACTGCTCACCACCTTTGAGATACCAAACTAAGTCTACTTTAACATCAAAGTAACTTGATTCTTAAATCAACTAAATGGACACCTGTTGACTTATAAAAAAAAGTGTTTCACTGTTTAACACAGTGGAAGGTTCATTACGCAATTCCAACACTGACATTATAAGTGTCTGTGATTCACGGGATTTATCACAATAACAAACTATGCCAAATGCATGAATGTGAAATCTACTCAGTGTGATAAGGCTTCTCGTTTCCTTTCCCTGAGGAGAAGTGGCTTAATGGTAAAAACTCGAAAGAGCAGATAGGAGAGATTGAAAAACAGATTACTGTGGTGATCAGTGTTTGACGCAAGGAGAAAATTGCATCACTTTGGCTCATTCGCAAAACAAACTCACCCTGCTACACAGACATGTGGGCCTTTTTCAATTGTATGCTAAGATTCTGCAAGCTCTTCCAAATAAAATGACTATGCTATGTTCTTCCACCCATAAACAGTCATGTCATTGCTCACCATATTAGCAATGTCCTTTCTCACAAAGCAACAATATGGTCAAGTATTTGGATGAAACATTTTGCATTATGTATGAGTAAACACTTTGATTTACATTGGTCATGTCCCAGGTTCGTAGACTATAGAATTACAATTAATAAGTCTGATAGGCTTTGTCCGTTCTAGTAATTTGAGTAATTGGGTAACACCTCTTATGAATACCCTCTTCATAATGCATTAAAAGCACATTTATAATGCCTTATGAGGTATGCAAAATGCTTTATAATGCACACCATAGGTGCAACTAGCTGCTCACATTCTAATTCAACATTTTTTTTTAAAGTTAGGTCACATTGTGGTATTGCGGTATCACCTAGTGATAGTTTATCAAAAACCTGTACTGCAATAAAACAATTTTTGTTAAAGAAGTGAGACTGGCTTCCCTCCAACTCTCACAGGAAAACACTCACCTCCATCGTGTCCAGAGGCTCGCCGTTTTTCAGCCATCGGTACGAGGACTTCGGCTTGGCACTGGCCTTGCACTCCCACACCAGGGTGTCATCGATTGGCTTCTGAGCATCCTGAGGCTCCTCGATCAGGTGAGGGGGAGCTGCAAGGTCCACAGTATACTCAATGAATTAACATTGCCGGGATTCTGGATGGTGGTTAATATTGAAAATGGGTTACAGTTGTGAACATAAATCAATTAATCAACCAAGCAGGCAATTAGTTAATTAATAAAGCAACCAACCGAGCAATTCATTAATCAACTTCCCATTAACCCAAATCTGACCCCAAAAGAAGCAAAAAAACAAAAACAACAGCAATAAGAGGTTCTATAGCAGAGCCGATAATCAGCTCTTTTGTCACAACAATTTTTAATGAAAAGCTTACAGATTTGTGATTGGCTTAGGTTAGTTCATATTGACTCGACACATTATTGTGAATTACTGCTAAGTGAAGTGGATGTGAGTCTAAGGCAGCAGCATTAATGACGCTATAGGATGCCCCCATTTTCCCATTTGAAATAAAATCTATTGGAAAATGGTGGTGCATTTAAAATGGTGGTTCTTGTGTCACATAAATTACTACTGCCTTATCTTCCAGCCTGGCCTCAAAGATATATGAAGCATACTATACATATTGTTGTGCACCTCCAAGACATATGATATGTACTAATGGTCTCTAGACTCTAGTTACTTTAGACATAAATGTACTGTAAGTAGTGAGGTTGGTCGGGGAGGATGGGTGGGCCTACATCGCAACCGTCTAGCAATTCAAAGGTTGCGTGTTTGAGTCATGTCAAACTCTCAAACTCTTTTCCTAACCTTAACTTAATTCTCCTAACCTTTTACGTAAATTCTTCTAACCTTTGTCGTTATTTCACATTACCATAAATTCTCCCTGTAATTGTCCTTTTAACTGTCCTTTGTAACTGTCCTTTGTTATGACGCAACAAGCAACCTTGTCTCAGAGAAATATGTATAATACTATATGTCCTCCAAAAAGTAATATATGTTACTTCATACAATTCATATGCTATTTTACGACCGGGAAAGACATATGATTCAATACGTTATTTAAATCATATGATATTGTATGACCGCTATTCCATTCATAATGTGACCTAACGTAACGTAACATATCATACTAAATGAAGAGAAGAAATCATACGTACCAAATCATACGAAGCCCTGACACCAGGTTGTATCTTCCACAAGGATAGGGGCAGATTCATGGCCTTTGGGTTAACACATAAATACTGTACGCTGGCCAGGGGTCAAGGACACCTATTTGGTGTGTTTTTTTGTGCGTTTGTGTGTGCATGCAAGCAAGTTTGTAAACTAAGTTTCTGTTGTGTTATTTAGTAGATAACATACTGTTAGTATCCTGTGATAAATCTGAGAAAACAGACAACGACAAGAGTACTGTACCATGTCTACACAGGTTAACTTTTTATGAGCTACTAAGTTGAATCTATTATTGGAAGACTGTTCTGTACATACTCCTGAGTGATTGATATACAGTATATTGTGTTGAATCATGATAGCTGTCATATTGTCATGTTGTACTCGTCTTTCTTGCACTAACACTTGCATTTGTATTTTCTTACTAGCACTGATTTTGCTGATACTGTAGAAGTTTTATTGAAGAACGTTTTTACTCGCAATGCCTATGTGTTGTCTTATCTACCTTAGTTGATTGCACTGACTGTAAGTCACTCTGGATAAGAGCATTTGCTAAATTACCAAAATGTAAATGAAAATGTAATGTGCATAAGGAATACCTCCAACACTTTTACACCTTTCCAACATGCTTATTGTAGTGAGACTTTTTGAAGCACTTCTCTGGAGGAGACTATACTCTTCAGAGATATGTCCAAAAACTTACAATAGCACTCAATCAATCACTTAGATCTGGACTTAGTTGTCAAGAAGGACTTGGGGTGTTTTATGTTGATGATTTATCTTTGTATTTCTTATCTCCTCTAACATAGGTTTGCTGAATTCATAGTCCAAAGTGAATGTTTCTTGACAACCCTATAAGGATGAAGAACTGTTTTGCAGCTTTTTGAAAGAAATAGGGCTTTAATTCCATTATTTAAAAACAACCTTTCCTCAACTGTATTTCTTTTACAAAAGCCTACAGTATGATGAATGTACTGGGAAGAATCCAAGTCCCAACCATTGGTGAATTGAAAATGCATTACTGTATGAAGAAAATACAAAATGACAACCTCCCCAAGAATTACAAATGAGACCACCAAAGAGTAGGTAATGGAAAGGAGACACAACTGTGAGGGTACTTTTTAAGTCAATTATATCCAAAAGCAGGCCTATTCATATGTCATCCAACCTGTGAAACAGGATCTTATTTAATACATTTAATGGAACTTTGAAGGGCAATTAAGAGCGAAATTGAAAGAGAGGGCCCCATATTGTTCCTGTGCCAGCAGCAGGGGATGTTGTGCTTCAAGTCCAGATCCCCCATATTGATTATCTTATTCCTCTATACAGCTGATGGATGCCCCACAAGCTCCTGTCTATGGGAGTTCAAAAGGAGATAACTGATTTTTATCAACTGGCAAGAGGCCAGTCCGTGTAGCTGGGAGAAAAAACAGACTAAAAGCTTACAAGGACAAACAAGCCTCCACAATGCACCACTCAGAGCCGGAGAAAGTATCAAGACCACGTCAGGTTTTTGTCAAAGTACAATATGTTTCTATCTACCCACAAGTACTGGAAAATGTATTATCATATTAAATACATCTCCTTTTGAATACAAATTGGTAATTCATGATTTTATAGCCCACCCCTCTGTAAAGCCTTGTGGGGATCCTTCACTAATGCATAAACAATAAAATAATAGGCAGAAATACTGTAAAACCTTCAGAGTGGCCATTAAAAGCTTTCTCAGTAAATGGGCCATAAGTCCAGTCTGAGTACTGAAAAATCACCTGGCCCTGAAGGGATATATAAATCTCTAAGGACTCACTACAGCCTCTGTTTAGCCTCTGGCACAGCTTGTCAAGAATGAAATATGATAAAAACCTTAATTTACAACCCCATTCCACTATATGATGCAGTTATACAGCCAGTAAAGAAAAAAGTGTTGAACATTCGTAACGTGCGGGATATGCACCCAGGTCTCCCACGGAAGCAACCAACATCTTAGACCACTAGACCAAGAGGAAATTCCCTCTCAGGCCGAGGGCAGACACTGGTTTTGAAGTTTGCAGGCGGGGCTACCTCATCATGTGATCATGACCGACTCATGTCCGCTACAGATTCACAACAAATATAACTGGGAAGACATTTTACCAAAAACTATTTGCAAACTTTTTTCATCAAGCTATTAAACTTAATACTGATAATTAATTACTTTTTCAGTGAATTCTTTACAGATATGTACTGTAATATGACTGGAACAATTGTGCAACATCATCACACTGTGGATGCTATTTGCTACCTCATGATCTACAACAGTAGGAGGTAAGAGGATCGGAGTCTAATATTTTACAAATCTCTGAGAAAGTGGGAACTCAACCTTGCTGCACCAGAATTTTCATAAAAATACCTCTTATGAAAAGATGGTTTCTGAAAGAGAAGGGAAATTAAGTTGTGTAATATGACTCTATTGTTTTTTCCCCCAGTTTATTTTCGTCATAACTCTACATAAAACCCCCAGTAACTCTTACCCACCATAGAAAGAGAGCTTTCCTTTAACCGAGTTCCTCCCTTTGGAGTTTTCGGCAACACATTCGTACAGGCCTGCATCTTCCGGCTGGAAGTAGGGGATCTCGAGCACTCCGCTGGCTTTGCTCACGTCCACCTTTCGTCCAACAGCTACCCCATCCACTCTTCTCCAGCTAATGGTTGGAACTGGGCTATTTACACACAATAATAGAGAATACGGTGTACAAACCTGAATGTATCTGTTTTTGTACATGTGTTTATTTAACCAGCCAGTCGGCGTTGGACTTAAAATAGTTCATTGGCTGGAAGGATCCTTTGGAATGTGATTTGATGATAATACAACAAATTGAGGAAGGAGGCGCCGGTCTTTGAGAGGAGAAACCAGCCAGTAAATGAACTCTTCCCTGTCCAATGCTGTCTTGTCAATTAAATAAACACTGCTCTATAAATCATATCACACAGTGTGCTCAAGGCTTAACATCTGGTTGATTTTGTTTTGTGACTAGTGTGATGGAGCACAGCATGTCTGCTTAGCAGTATAGCTTCCTCCCCATCTGGGTACACTGTCCGTACAATGGCTCAAACCAGTGACCTCCGCCTCACAAACACACAACTGCCCACTTGACAACGTACTAGCAAGTTGTGCCAACAAAAACCTAGCAATTCCGCAGCACAAGTGGAGACATTTAAAGCTTTGGAATAGAGCTGGGCGATATGAACAAAAAGTAATATCATGATAAATTGGCCCATTTTGCTCAATAAAAATAAATGTTWTTTTTTTTATGCACAGTTACTTTTCATTAGTGGCAGTGCTCTAGACTAACTTTTTCCAGTGTCATTAAGAAGTAAGGCAAGAAGTTAGCTATTTCATCTAACATGTTCAGGGAATCCATGATCGATATTATTATGTGCAACATTCCAAAATAGTATCCAGAATAATCAGATTTCATTTGGGCTATTTAGAGATTAATTTGACTAGATCTTCTATAACCTATGGCCTATAGCCTATATGCTATATAATTCACCACCTGAGGAAGTGGAAACTAAAAACACATTAGCTAAATTGCTAACTCTAAAAATGATATTCTTGCTAGATAGCCATGTAATTGATCTAACGGTAAATGTAATTTCCTACAAAAACGCCTCATTGGTAGGCTTATAGGCAGAGGTGTGGACTCGAGCCACATAACATAGACTACTCAAGTCGCAAATTTGTTGACTTGAGACTCATCTTGATAGAAAAGAAAAGAACTTAAGACTTGACTTGGAGCCTCAAGACTCAACTTGAGACTGATGACTTGAAAAACTGTTAACCAACACAGGTCAAGTGAGGCAGCGGATTGCTGAACAGTATGAGGCGCAATCGTCAAATTGTAGAGAGAGGATTTCCATTAACAAATATGCAGCTCCAAAAATGGTCTGCCGATCAAGAATATAAACTCTTTACTTTGCAAGCTAACCAGTAATAGGGCATCAAGTCACAATTGCTAGCATAGGCCTTCTGGTCTTTTGGTAGGCTATGTCAAAAAGGTTAATGAACACTGCTGTTCAGAAACCAAAAAAATCGGCAGAAACGCTGTGTAGCCTAATCACTGAAAATAACCGATGTAAGCTAAATTGTTTTGATAAGAGGAAGTCTGTAATTTTTAGTTTATCGACCCAGCCCTACTGTGGAGTGAGTTTACATTATGATCTTAACTCTGTTATTCTAGTGTGATACAGATTAGGACCTACTTTCCCAGTGCAAAACACTCCAGTTTGACAGTGGAACTCTTGGCCACAGGTATGACGTCGGGAAGCTGGATTTCAATCTTTGGCTCATATTCACCCATTACACCTAAAGGAGTAGCAACAAACAGGTAACATACATAATACACATTTAATTAACAAATCATTCAAAAAGAGGCATTCCAGTTCAGGTGGGTGAGCTGCAATATTGGATAGTGTGTTTGTTTGTGGTTTGTTCGCTTATGTTATGTATTAACAAACCTCTTCACTGAAGAACACAGTAATGTAAAAAAGTATGATGTTACTGTTTGGAAATCGTTTGATGATACAACATGTGTAATGTACACCAGTGGTACACTTTGAGAGCCCTACCATCAACACGTAGCACTAAAGGGGTGGGGGGGCCTTGAATGCTACTTTTGGTGACTGTGTTGGTCACCACACAGGTGTAATTGCCCACGTCTGATGGCTCCACCATGGCAATGTACAGGTTACCCGTCTTTTGAGATACGAAGCGACGAGTGTCTTGCATCACAAAGGATGGGTACTCATTAAAGATCCAGGTGAAGGTGAGCTCTGTGGAAAGAAGGGGGAGTATAAATATATGAAGAGTTTCTTTCCAAAATGCTATGTATCCATTTTCAGATACGTTGGTAAATGAGCTATTGTTGTTCTGTTTCTTTTCACTATCTAATCATGGCATGGTGTTCAATTTGTTTAAAATCAATCACTTGATGATTTTGCTGCAAAATGCTATATATCTGCCTCACTCTCAGATATATAAGTAGTACTGCTAGGTTTTGCACAGTCAAATGTAGCACATCTAAAACATTTACAAATTATACATTTGTGACATAAATATTAAAGAACACATTTAAATAATAATTCAATAGAGTAATATGAGATCTGTATGTAAAACATTTACATTTGACATTTTAGTCATTTAGCAGATGCTCTTATCCAGAGAGAATTACAGTAAGTGCATTCATCTTAAGATAGCTAGGTGAAACAACCACATATCACAGTCAAATATACAGGATACAAACTTTCCATTACAGCTAAACCAGTGGCGGTCAATGCTGTTTAAGATTAGGGAGGACGTTTTAAAAAAAWTTTTTTTATGAAGATGGCCTTATTTCTATTACAGCATTTTGGATGACTGGCTGTCATTCATATTGCACTCACCCAGCTCAATGTACAGTAACATCAATAGCTATTCGAATTTCCCTATACTCATCATGTGGATGCTACAACCTAGCCTATAAATGAAAGTTTATAACGTAGGTGCACAGGTAGAGAAATACATTGAAGTAATCAAGGTGACAGACCATTACTTTTTCAATACTGCTTTGCACACTCTTGCCTGCATCTAGCTGATCTAGGGTGTAATCATTTGTCCAAACTGTTGCTAAACAAATTCGGGTAGATCCATCCCTGTTTAATTTCGTTTGCTTCTGTTTAAGAAAAGTTTTGCAACAGAATTGGCAGAATGAATACACCCCTGATCATCCGCACACACAATTCACTTTCATAGCAGCCATACAAACAGCATCCTCACATCTACGCGCTCTCCTTTTCTCACAGTTTCCCTTCGCTTGAGGACTTCAGTGGACAACACAACAGCTGTCTGTGACCAGGCGAAAAAACCTCTCCAAGCCAAACCTTCATACCATAACCGCTACACACAGCCTACAATGTTGTCACCATATTAGCTAACATCCTAGTCAACATAGCTACTAAAACTAACGCCTTAGTAAACCCCAATCCAATCCATGTGTACAATCACACAGTAGTACAGAAAGCCATTTAGCAGTTACACTGTGAGAACCATGAGCTTCCTAGGTTTTGCATTGAAGTCAGTGTACCCAGAGGAGTACAGAAAATAGCTGTCCTCTGGCTACACCATGGTGCTTCCCTACAGAGTGCTGTTGTCATTACAAAACATTGTGTTTTAATCAGTTATTTGGTGACATGAGAATATTTTTAGTACAGTTTTATCTAAAAAGGATAACTTTTTTAATGTTTCACTATTTTTATTTGTATGAAATTCACTGAGTAGTATAGTCCTCGCCTTCCTCCTCTGAGGATCCTCCACTGAGTCAATGTTCTTCATAGGAGGTCCTGAAGGGCTGCAGTTCCACATGCTTTTTGAGTCCTGAGTAGATCTAGCTAGCGTCATAGTGTAACGGCAGTCTATCTCTTCCTACTCTTCGGACGAGGAGAGGCGAGAAGGATCGGAGGACCAATATGCAGTGGTAAGTTTCCATGATTTTAATATCAAATCAAATCAAATTTTATTAGTCACATACACATGGTTAGCAGATGTTAATGCGAGTGTAGCGAAATGCTTGTGCTTCTAGTTCCGACAATGCAGTAATAACCAACAGTAATCTAACCTAACAATTCCACAACTACTACCTTACACACACACACAAGTGTAAAGGGATAAAGAATATGTACATAAAGATATATGAATGAGTGGTGGTACAGAACGGCATGGCAGATGCAGTAGATGGTATAGAGTACGGTATATACATATGAGATGAGTACTGTAGGGTATGTAAACATAAAGTGGCATAGTTTAAAGTGGCTAGTGTACATGTATTACATAAAGATGGCAAATGCAGTAGATGATATAGAGTACAGTATATACAATGAGATGGGTAATGTAGGGTATGTAAACATTGTATTAAGTGGCATTGTTTAAAGTGGCTAGTGGTACATTTTTACATAATTTCCATCAATTCCCATTTTTAAAGTGGCTGGAGTTGAGTCAGTTAGTTGGCAGCGGCCGCTAAATGTTATGGGGCTGTTTAACAGTCTGATGGCCTGAGATAGAAGCTGTTTTTCAGTCTCTCGGTCCCTGCTTTGATGCACCTGTACTGACCTCGCCTTCTGGATGATAGCGGGGTGAACAGGCAGTGGCTTGGGTGGTTGTTTGTCTTGATGATCTTTATGCCTTCCTGTGACATCGGGTGGTGTAGGTGTCGTGAGGGCAGGTAGTTTGCCCCTGGTGATGCGTTCTGCAGACCTCACTACCCTCTGGGAAGCCTTACGGTTGTGGGCGGAGCAGTTGCCGTACCAGCGGTGATACAGCCCGACAGGATGCTCTCGATTGTGCATCTGTAGAAGTTTGTGAGTGCTTTTGTGACAAGCCGAATTTCTTCAGCCTCCTGAGGTTGAAGAGGCGCTGCTGCGCCTTCTTCACAACGCTGTCGTGTGTGTGACCAATTCAGTTTGCCGTGATGTGTACACCGAGGAACTTAAAACTTTCCACCTTCTCCACTACTGACCGTCGATGTGGATAGGGGGTGCTCCCTCTGCTGTTTCCTGAAGTCCACAATCATCTCCTTTGTTTTGTTGACGTTGAGTGTGAGGTTATTTCCTGACACCACACTCCAGCCCTCACCTCCTCCCTGTAGGCCGTTCTCGTGTTTGGTAATCAAGCCTACCACTGTAGTGTCATCCGCAAACTTGATGATTGAGTTGGAGGCGTGCATGGCCACGCAGTCGTGGGTGAACAGGGAGTACAGGAGAGGGCTCAGACGCACCCTTGTGGGCCCCAGTGTTGAGGAGTCAAGCGGGGTGGAGATGTTGTTACCTACCCTCACCACCTGGGGCGGCCCGTCAGGAAGTCCAGGACCCAGTTGCACAGGGCGGGTCGAGACCCAGGGTCTCGAGCTTGATGACGGTTTGGAGGGTACTATGGTGTTAAATGCTGACTGTAATCGATGAACAGCATTCTCACATGGGTATTCCTCTTGTCCAGATGGTTAGGGCAGTGTGCAGTGTGTTGCGATTGCGTCGTCTGTGGACTCTATTGGGTCGGTAAGCAAATTGGAGTGGGTCTTAGGGTCCGGTAGGGTGGAGGTGATATGGTCCTTGACTAGTCTCTCAAAGCACTTCATGATGACGGAAGTGAGTGCTACGGGGCGGTAGTCGTTTAGCTCAGTTACCTTAGCTTTCTTGGGAACAGGAACAATGGTGGCCCTCTTGAAGCATGTGGAACAGCAGACTGGATAAGGATTGATTGAATATGTCCGTAAACACACCAGCCAGCTGGTCTGCGCATGCTCTGAGGACCGGCTGGGAATGCCGTCTGGCCTGCAGCCTTGCGAGGGTTAACACGTTTAAATGTTTTACTCACCTGGCTGCAGTGAAGGAGACCGCAGGTTTTGGTAGGGGGCCGTGTCAGTGGCACTGTATTGTCCTCAAAGCGGGCAAAAAAGTTGTTTAGCCTGTTTCTGCCTTTTCTGTTTGTAGGCTGGAATCAACAAAAAGGAGTCGTGGTCAGCTTTTCCGAAAGGGGGGCGGGGGAGGCCTTATAAGCGTCGCGGAAATGTAGTGTAACAAGGTCTAGGTTTTTCCAGCCCTGGTAGCACAATCGATATGCTGATAGAATTTAGGGAGTTTGTTTTTAGATTAGCCTTGTTAAAATCCCCAGCTACGATGAATGCAGCCTCAGGGTGTGTGGTTTCCAGTTTACAAAGAGTCAGATAAAGTTCGTTCAGGGCAATCGATGTGTCTGCTTGGGGGGAATATATACGGCTGTGATTATGATTGAAGAGAATTCCCTTGGTAGATAATGCGGTCGACATTTGATTGTGAGGAGTTCTAGATCAGGTGAACAGAATGACTTGAGTTCCTGTGTGTTTATTGATGATCACACCACTTCTCGTTAATCATAAGGCATACCCCCCGCCCCTCTTCTTACCGGAAAGATGTTTGTTTCTGTCGGCGCGATGCATGAAGAAACCAGCGGCTGCACCGACTCCGTTAGCGTCCCTTGAGTTAGCCATGTTTCCGTGAAGCAGAGCACGTTGCAATTCCTGATGTCTCTCTGGAATGCTACCCGTGCTCGGATTTCATCAACCTTATTGTCAAGAGACTGGACATTGGCGAGTAGTATGCTAGAGTGGAGCGCGATGTGCCCGTCTCCGAAGCCTGACCACGAGACCGCCTCGTTTGCCTTTTCGGCGTCGCACAGGTCGCCGGCTGGGATCAGATCCATTGTATTGGGTGGAAGGCAAAAACACTGGATCCGTTTCGGAAAGTCATATTCCTGGTAGGAACGATGATGAGTTGACGTTAATCGTATATTCAGTAGTTCCTCCCGACTATATGTAATGAAACCTAAGATTACCTGGTACCGAGTAAGAAAAACACGTAAAAAACAAAATACTGCATATTTTCCAAGGAACGCGAAGCGAGGCGGCCATCTCTTTTCGGCGCCACGAATATCCACGAAAACAAGATACAATACAAAATAACAAAGAACTACCTACAGTCCCGTGTGGCACAAACACTGACACAGGAAACAAACACCCACAAACCAAACGTGAAACCCAGGCTGCCTAAGTATGATTCTCAATCAGGGACAACGATTGACAGCTGCCTCTGATTGAGAATCATACCAGGCCGAACACAAAAACCCCAACATAGAAAAACACACATAGACAACCCACCCCAACTCACGCCCTGACCCTACTAAATAAAGATAAAACAAAGGAAATAAAGGTCAGACCGTGACACATAGTATACCCCTCAGGATAGTTTGCTCTGGACCAAGTTGTTTCCCTGTCCCAAAAGCAATCATTCCTGTTGGTAAAGCCTGTTTAATAGATGACTCTGCAGTGTAGTATTGGGAATAATTGTGAAACGAGTTGTGCTCTCATTGAATTAATGAGTGGAAGGGTATCAAATACATCAAACACATAGTTTCCATGTGTTTGATGCCATTACATTTGCTCCGTTCCAGACATTATTATGAGCCGTCCTGCCCTCAGAAGCCTCCTGTGATGTACAGGGATGAGTTCCATTGTAGTGATTGCTTGACTATTATTCTGAGAGTGGTATGTAAGTACGGCAAAAGTTAAAGTATGTAATTATTGCATTGACATTCATCAATAAACAATTGCATTGTTTATATTACACACCATGTATTCTGTACATACAATTGTTGACATAAGCACATTACTATTGATAAACCTTTTATGTAATGCTTATGATTGCATCCCAATACTATTACAGTAGGCCTACGCATTGAAATGTAGATATGTAGCTACTGTAGGTACCCACTAAACTGCATAGATAAATAGATAAATACACATTTGTAATATAGGGCCCCCTTTGAACAGCACCTTGGTATACATGACTTGTAGCATCAAAGACTTATTGGTTTGATACATGTACATCTGCTGCAGAGACACAAGAGAAAGATCTTCTTCACCTATTAATAATACATTCAGTGTTCATCCTGACAAGCCTATGCATTTTTTATGTTTGTTTTTGAAACAACATCATCCAAACATGCGAGGGGGTGACAAACAGGAATAAGAGGAACAAAAAGGTTACTAATTGACTGGTTAAAGTTGAGTAATGATCCCGGAAACAGGAAGCAGGAGCAGTATACTGAATCACTCCAGAACTTCTGTGGTTGGTCAATAATGTGCCGTGGACTGACATGGATTGACAGGTTTTCCTTTGTTGTTCCATTTAGCTGATGTATTATGAAAAGCGGCTTCAATTTCCTTTAAATGGTTAGAGGGTGGAGAAATATAAAACTGCAGGTACTGCTTGTACTTGGTTGCACAGCCTTTGGACACAACCTGGTCTCATTGCCAGCAGCATACCACCCTGCATACCACTGCTGGCTTGCTTCTGAAGCTAAGCAGGGTTGGTCCTGGTCAGTCCCTGGATGGGAGACCAGGTGCTGCTGGAAGTGGTGTTGGAGGGCCAGTAGGAGGCACTCTTTCCTCTGGTCTAAACAAAGATCCCAATGCCCCAGGGCAGTGATTGGGGACACTGCTCTGTGTAGGGTGCTGTCTTTTGGATGGGACGTTAAACGGGTGTCCTGACTCTCTGAGGTCATTAAAGATCCCATGGCACTTATCGTAAGAGTAGGGGTGTTAACCCCGGTGTCCTGGCTAAATTCCCAATCTGGCCCTCAACCATCACGGTCACCTAATAATCCCCAGTTTACAATTGGCTCATTCATCCCCCTGTAACTATTCCCCAGGTCGTTGCTGCAAATGA
This sequence comes from Salvelinus sp. IW2-2015, assembly GCF_002910315.2. NCBI lineage: Eukaryota > Metazoa > Chordata > Actinopteri > Salmoniformes > Salmonidae > Salvelinus > Salvelinus sp. IW2-2015. The sequence goes on from NC_036847.1 coordinate 15,669,620, forward strand.
GAATGTGTTCTCAGTCAACTTACCTGGTAAAATAAATAAATAAAATAAAAATAGTGTGATATGTTACATTTCATATCAGCATTTTGTATTATTCTGTACGTAAATCCAAGACACTCTATTTTTGTTGCATTTCATATGGTATGTATTAATTTGTGGATGTCCATCACCCATGATATGTTACGAATTACAATTCATATTATATTTTACAAATTTGAAAAACGTAGAATGTTACGAATTTTCAAAACATACTATGTTACGTATTTGCGAAACTTATGATATGTTACAAATTCTAGCTAGGTTAGGTTGCTAGATGGCTAACGTTAGCTAGGCTAGGTGTTAGGGGTTAAGGTTAGGGTTATGTTTATGAGTTAGGTTAAAGGGTTACGGTTAGGGTTAGGGCAAGGTTTAGCTAAAAGGGTTAAGGCTTAGGGGGAGGGTTAGCTAACATGCTAATTAGTTGCAAAGTAGCTTATAAGTAGTAAGTAGTTGAAAAGTTGCTAATTAGCTCAAATTGACCATGATGAGATTCAAACTCGCAATCTTTCGGTTGCTAGACGTTCGCATTACATACCTACCCATCCATCCACCCTGACCGACCAACCGACCAACCAACCACACACCCTACTTTTGTTTTTGCCTTAAGTAACCATCTGTCATATGTAATTATACCAAACAACTGAGACTCAGTTGAAGGTTATGGGGGAGGTTCGATAAGAGACTCAGTTGTTGGACACTGGGTTGAACATTGCACTCCAAAACAACTTGATAATCTGCTAATTTCATGATGTCTTGCACAGGTTCAAGGTCCCCCTGTACCAGAGCCAGCAAAGCAACCCCACAGCATTGTTATTTAAAAAAAAWWTTTTTATTGAATGTTTAAAACATACAATATACTTGCAGTGAAGCCGCTCAACAACTGCATCACATTAATCATCTAACAGACTCCCATCCAGAGCGATACACAGAAGCAACCAGGGTCAACGCCCTGCTCAAGGGCACGTTGACAGATCTCCCACAAGGTCAAAAACGGGGACCCGAACCAGCGATCCATCAGCCACCGGCCCAAGCTCCCAACCGCCAGCCCTCCAAGATCCCCCCCCCCCACAGTTCTCTAAGAGCTGCCCCTCAACCATCCGAGACCCCTCCACAGTCCTCCCCACTGAGAAAATGTAATAATAATTCCATTCCCCACCCCAACACCCCCCCCCCAATGCACCAACAACCAACAAATGAACAAAAGAGAAAAAAGAGAAAGACAAAGGAAAACAGAAAACAACATAGCAAAAAACAACAAAGACATCAAGGACAACAAAAATCATAACAGCAAGGCCAGCTGAATATGTTTGAGTGCATGTATGGCACTATTTACCTGTGTGTGTGTCCGTGTATGTGCACATGTGTGCATTTGAATGAGAGTGTGTGTATATGCATGTGTACAAACACCTGCACGGCATCAGCCTCAAGCAAACCGGCATTAGCTGTAAAAACACTGCCCCTCAGTGTCATTCAAACTTACTTTTTGTTATGTTATACTTTAATCTTTGACCTTCATTCTATCCCCCGCCCAGCACCTCCACTCCCACTTGTCTCCAATTCCACATCCCAACCCTCAGCTTCCCTCAGCCACTCCCACCTATCTCTGCTGGCCACCTTCTTCGGATTTCTATGCACCATACATCTTTCAAATATGCTGTGATGTTTAACTTCTTATGGATGAGGGGCAGTATTGAGTAGCTTGGATGAATAAGGTGCCCAGAGTAAACTGCCTGCTACTCAGGCCCAGAAGCTAAGATATGCATATTATTAGTAGATTTGGATAGAAATCACTCTGATGTTTCTAAAACTGTTTGAATGATGTCTGTGAGTATAACAGAACTCATATGGCAGGCAAAAACCTGAGACAAAATCCAACCAGGAAGTGGGAAATCTGAGGTTTGTAGGTTTTCAAGTCTTTGCCTATCCAATATACAATGGAAATTTGGTCCGATTGCACTTCCTAAGGCTTCCACTAGATGTCAACAGTCTTTAGAACCTTGATTCAGGCTTCTACTGTGAAGGGGGAGAGAATAAGAGCTGTTTCAATCAGGTGTCTGGCAGAATGCCATGAGCTCAGTCAGGCGTGCGCCCATGAGAGTTAGCTGCGTTCCTTTTCCTTTCTAAAGACAAAGGAATTGTCCGGTTGAAACATTATTGAAGATTTATGTTAAAAACATCCTAAAGATTGATTCTAATCATCGTTTGACATGTTTCTACGAACTGTAATATAACTTTTTTGACTTTTCGTCTGGACTAAGTGTGCCTGCGCCTCATGAATGTGGATTTGTGAACTAAACTCGCAAAAAGAAAGGAGGTATTTGGACATAAATGATGGACTTTATCGAACAAAACAAACATTTATTGTGGAACTGGGATTCATGGGAGTGCATTCTGATGAAGATCATCAAAGTGAATATTTATAATGCTATTTCTGACTTCTGTTGACTCCACAACATGGCGGGTATCTGTATGGCTTATTTTGGTGTCTGAGCGCTGTACTCAGATTATAGCATGGTGTGCTTTTTCCGTAAAGCTTTTTTGAAATCTGACACAGTGGTTGCATTAAGCAGAAGTATATCTTTAATTCCATGTATAACACTTGTATTTTCATCAACATTTATGATGAGTATTTCTGTAAATTGATGTGGCTCTCTGCAAAATCACCGGATGTTTTGGAAGCAAAACATTTTCTGAACATAACGCGCCAATGTAAACTGCGATTTTTGGATATAAATATGAACTTTTTCGTACAAAACATACATGTATTGTGTAACATGAAGTCCTATGAGTGTCATCTGATGAAGATCATCAAAGGTTAGTGATTAATTTGATCTCTATTTCTGCTTTTTGTGACTCCTCTCTTTGGCTGAAAAAATTGCTGTGTTTTTCCGTGACTAGGTGCTGACCTAACATAATCGCATTGTATGCTTTCGCTGAAAAGCCTATTTGAAATCGGACACTGTGGTGGGATTAACAACAAGTTTATCTTTAAAATGGTGTATAATACTTGTATGTTTGAGGAATTTCAATTATGAGATTTCTGTTGTTTGAATTTGTCGCCCTGCACTTTCACTGGCTGTTGTCAAATCGATCCCGTTAACGGGATTTCATCCGTAAGGAGTTACCAAAACATTTCAATCTACAGTGTTCGTCATTTAAGTGTGAACCACTGGTACCATTAATGCTAGTTAGTGCTAGTTGTACCACCATCTTTGAGAAGCATTTGATAGCCTTCAATAGTGGCTGTTCTAGAGAATTTAAAACCTTTTTTTGTAAGAACATAGTATATGTGACTGATTTTAAGAAATTTTGCTTAATTAATTTGCTTAATATTATGGTGTTTCTATTCCAAGAAAAACTAAAAACCCATTGGGTTTCCGTTAGGATGGAACAGAAAATATGGCGCTGTAAAATGTGACGGTTGGGAGTAGGCTACAGTACTTACGCTTTAGCTAAAGAATCCCTGTGTCATGCGGGAGACTGGGGTTCAATTCCCCGATGGGGAGGAAGGAGTAGGCCATCCTTGTAAATAAGAATTTGCTCTTAACTGACTTGCCTAGTTAAATAAAGGTTACACCAAGAGCATAACATTTCTACAACCAAATTGTATAATTGTAGTCTAACCAATACCCAAACCAATTCAGTCAAAATAAAATCTCATTGATTTATCAAGATCAGTCCCCATGCATGTCTGGTGCTGAAATAGAAGCAATAGGATTTGAAGAAACTAACTTCAATATGCTCTTTAAAAAAATAAGACCTACACCACTTTTAACAGCACATTACTCAACACTAGTAAGACTCATGTTGCCTACAGTATATCGAGAAATATGACGTGACTCTCCGCCAATAATTACATATAGAGGATTGGAGGATTCTAAATTAAAACCAAAAGCACCCAGCTGTGCCACTGGGGAGGCCCCATCCACAAAGTATCAAAATACAGAGAGGTGTTGGTAAAGGTATATTGTCCTGCTAATAGCCCATAATTGGCTATTATAATACTATACATGGTGTCCAGGTCAAGATAACCAAAACATTTATTTATTAAAGACAATCAGAAAGAATGTTGGTACTTATTTATTTTGATCCAAAGCCATGAATGAGTGAGTCACTCAGCTTTATGTAGGTGCCGCTATATAACTGTGCCATCAACTTGATAATATATAACAATATTTTGGAGGTTATTTAGTTTTCAAAAAAACGAAGGTGAGAGATTGTAATCTGAATAAAGGCCAAAATAATATTTGTAAAGGCCAAAACATGTATTTCTGTTTTTAGAGGGAGAGAAACGCTGGGCCAATTGTGCAATGCCCTATGGGACTCCCAATCACGGTCGGATGTGATACAGCCAACCTAACTAAGAAATACATTTGACGATAGAATTCTCCCCCGACCCTCCTTCTAGGCAAGTCTATTGTCCAGCTACTGTACTGTACCTGCTAATAACCATAATAGTGTTGTACAACGTCACCGTGTATGTTTGAAAGAGTATTTTCCAGTAAGCAAAATTTTGTTTACCTTCATTAGACAACTTTGTTCCAATATTTCTGTAATTCAGTGATATTTATTCCCACAGTAATTTGTGGATCCATAACTAAATAAACATCAGCATTTTGAAAGAGTATTGTTGGGTTCTGACAATATGAAATATACTTATTCATGTCACTGAGGAAGTAATGTATAACATTTACATTATGTCAGGATATGTTATTGTTAGCCATCAGGGATCCTATGGGAGGGATCCTCTGGGAGGAGAAGAGACACAGTATGGTACCAATCAACATGACAGCCTTGAGTTGGGGAGGAGTGAGTACTTTGGGGTAGAGGTCAGGTCAGATGAAGTGAGGAAGAACAGATATCACTAAGGTTCTGTCTAGCAACAGCGATGCATTGGCTGTTCAGATGGTACAAGGAGACTCAGCCTAGGAGAAAGGGTTAAATATCAGTGCTTGTGTGAAAAATGCCTTTGTCTGATGCAGCTGTATTGACCCAATAGGCGAATAAACTTGGTTTAAGTTTTCATAGTGTCCGTCGAGTTCTTACTCTGATGATTAGAACCTAACAGTTGGAGCTGCGAGCAGGGTTCACCACGATTTGCAGTCGAACTAGAGATTCTGAATCAGTGAAACAGAAACAAGGTAGGCACAGTTCCTACACCTGTTACCACTAGTTTTGACATTTTGGGGAGATGAGAGTCGTAGGCTGAACTAATTATAGGATACGGACCTAGAAAGCCTGAGCTTATTCAGTAGTCCCATTGTATTACGACCGGTCACAGCTTTGTGGTATATGGTTAGTCCCGGGAAGGTAAGCCTGAACAGGTTGATACCTGTAAAGGGTAAGTCCTAGGGGGTAAATCCTGTGTAGGTTGGTTCCTGCTAGTACCATAAAGTATATGGTAAGTCCCGGAAGGTAAGCCCAAACAGGTTGGTACCTGTATAGGGTAAGTCCTAGGGGGTAAATCCCGAATGGGTTAGTTCATGTGACTACTATAAGTATAGGGTAAGTCCCGGAAGGTAAGCCCAAACAGGTTGGTACCTGTATAGGGTAAGTCCTAGGGGGTAAATCCCGAGTGGGTTGGTTCCTGTGAGTACTATAAGAATAGGGTGAGTTCCTGGAAGGTAAGCCCGAGCAGGCTGGTACCAGCAAAGGGTAAGTCGTAGGGGATAAGACCCAGATGGGGTTGGTTCCCTGCTAAACCTGTAACAAGAGGGTGAAAGTCTCAGCAGCAGTGGCCATGCTGCAGTAGAGTGTGTGTGGATGGATAAAGTAACATGCTTGTGTACTAGGATGAAAAGTTGCCATTCAGGGTTAGATGAAAAGCCATAAGATATTTGAACGCTGATGGATTTGGGTGTATTTAGGTGTATTAGCAGTAGTAATAAAGATAGGTTGGTTGTATGCCCTGTTGGCGTGGTGAACCGTGACAGATTATGTGGAAATAGGAAGACAAGTGTGAATCATTTTGGTAATGTGTGTTATCAACAACAGTGATATTTGAGGCACAATACTGGAATAAGACATTAGGTCATCCGTATTCTCCAGTAATACATTTGCAGACGCTATAGAATAGGTTCTAATACAAGGTATTAAGTGCCATGACCAATTAATAGTAACAAATACCACTATTATCTGGGGAAGTGGGTAGCACTACCTTGGAAAAAAGTTAATAGAAGGTGTGTATTAGAGACGGGACTGAAGAAATCTAAACACCCTGGACACCGATGTGAGAGGTTTGGGAATAATAACTACTAATATGGCGACAGACGGTCCCGATTCTCCCTGTAAAGGGGAGCAAGAGGAGTTTAATAAAGCCATGAAGGCGCTGAAAGAATTGCACGAGCATTCTACCAATTTGACTCCAATATGGGAAGAATTAAGCAAACTGGATAGAATTGGGCAACATTTCCCTGCTGACGGAGAATTCAAATCAAATTAAGAATTCAGGGAAGCAATTATGACTTGGCACAATGACGTAAAAAACGAATCAAAAGCTCAATATACCAGCGTTTTGATGTCAGCATTCTGCCAACAAATAAATACAAACCGATAAACCCGGAATTAGTAGAAGTACTCAGCCACAGAAAGACTGGGTACGGGGAGTACATTGATAGAAATTGCACTTCAGCTATGATGGCAAGTTTGAAACCTGTGATCAAAACGGCAATTCTGGGTGGTTGTGGATGAAATAGAGCAAGGTGTTTTGAGAGTGGAATATTATAACTCCGCTCACTTCGCAGATGTGCAAGGGGTTATTAATACGGCCACAGTGAAAGTCACTAACAGTGGTTTCAATGGCCAAGGTAAGACAAAGAAACGTAGCGAAAAAACTTTAAAGAGTAGGGAGACAGTCCCACATCTAAAACAGGGAGCTATCCAACATTGGAAGAATGAGTGTAAAGTAAGTGCTGCCATGCAAGCATTAGCGGAACAGGGAACTTTCACATAGCTGTGTATGGTCTTGGTTCGATCGATAGAAACTGCAATCTCTATGAATCACTATGTGAAGGAAGACGTATGAGAACATGTCTTACACAACTTTTTAATAGAGGCCAGGGATCAAATATTGCGGATTCCTTATGATGAGAAATTGGCAAAATTTGCCACAGGAAAAAGTATGCTGGGTTGAATCTAGGCGAAATGCCAGGGGGATGGATTCAAAGGTAACACATTAAAATGATCTGGCCAAACACTCCTTGCAGACTCAGATTTTTTTTTTTTTTTGATCTCTTGATTCATTTTATGTGGTTTTATTATGAAATAGATTTACATTTTATGTCGTCTTATTCTGAAATAGATTTCTAGAATGGGCGAAAGGGTGGAGGGGTAACGAGGAATTAGCAAAGGGGTTACTAAACCTAAAATGAACCTTTCATTTTTTAGTTCATGAACATTGCGGTGCGGTGGTTTTAGAAAATCAAGGGGGAAAAGAGACCAGTGAATCGTTGGACTCGGTTGCGAGATAAAGTCGCTGTGTCTAAGGGTAGTACATGCTAAATAAAGGATACATAAACAATGGTGTGGATTAAAACAAACGTATAATGATTGGAGTAAGGACAGTGGATGTACCATTATCATGTTTGGTTTATAATTAATACTTGTGGATTGCCGATTAAAATGTAGCATAGTGAATGCTAACGAAATGTACACTTTCTTTTCCAGAAGAGGAGGGAGTTTCTTTATCGCTTGTTGGAATGCTCCCGGAGACTGTGGTATTAGGGAGAGCAGTTAGTGATACTCGGCAGTTTTAAGTATAAAAATATCTGGATTAGGCCATAAACTGAGCTCCCAGATAAGTAAGGCCTGTTCATGTGTGTTTTTGACCTACTGTATGGTTTACCACACACACACACACACACACACACACACACACACACACACAAAATTTACCGGTTATGAATATGCATTAGTGGTGTTGATACCATGGGATTTATTTAGTGGGGTCTTTCCAATTTGGTTTTAAATTGGGTATGCAGAAAGATTGAAATGTTTTAAATGTTTTAAAGGGTTTCTGAAGGACGGAAAGAAAAGGGGAAGGAAATATTTAATGGTGTCGAATGCCCTGTATCCTGACTTTCTGGTGAGGCATGAAATTTCTCACTAGAAATTATCGAAACAGGTGCGATTTAATTATAAAATGAATGACAAAACACCAGTCTCTATTCTATTTTACTATTACTTTATGAGAAACTATTATTTCTCATAAAGTTAGTTATCAAGAGTTGTAATTCTAAGTTGATTGGTTATTCGCATTCGTTTATTTTTGATTTAACATGTTGTTTTTGAATCACGTGGTGAATCATGTGTTCGAAGGGAAAATGACCAGTTCCCTGGGGCCCTGGTCTTTGGGTAAATATACAAGTGTATTTTGTTCAGTCTGCATATAGAAGGAAACATATATGTTAATAAGGGATGACAGTTACTCCAAATGGATTGTGATATGTGTATTGCTGATGTCATTTTTGTCTTTGTTTGAATACAAATGTCACCAGATTGTGTCTACTGGAGTGTGGGATTCCCCAATTGGTTAGGGCGCTGACTTCCTGATCTGGTAACTCTTCCGAGAGGTCGCCAGTGAAATATGGGAGTGTGAACTCATTTTGATTAAGGTTTCAACAGTAACAGTATGTTGTTATGCTCTTTGACATTTGTCATAGAGATAATGTTATTAAGAAATTGGGAATGTAGTAATTTGTCATATTCTTGTCTGGATTTCCTGAAACAGAAATTACTTGAACTAAACTGTTGTTCTGATCTGTCTTCTCTTGGGGCTATTATGGAAGGTGACGTCAGATAGTGTCTTAATGCATGTAGGAATAATTTGGTCACAAACAGCTTGTGTGAACCTCAAAACCCTCCCTAACCAGGTGAAGAAAGGCATTCAATGCGACAGTGACTTTTAACACTCCTATCTGAGTCTGTGCCATTAACCTGGGTACCGGTGGCAGGAGTACACCAGAGTCCTGAGACCGTGCATGTGGAGTGAGTGTGGAGAGAGATAACATACACATTTCTCTCATGTTCCTATTTGTATATTGAAAATCGGGACATTATCAAGGGCCATCAAATGTGACAGGCAAGAGTTAACATGTGCCGTTGGGAAGATGAACTGTAACGCTATCTGAAGAGGACACGCTAGAATGATAAGTGCCGGGAGAAAGGGGGGGTGGGGGGGGTCTACACACTGCGAACAATTTAGACTAAGTATGCATTGAGATACCGATCTTTCATTACCAGGCCACTCGCGACAGGAAAACAGGAACAAAAGGAGGGCTGTAATGAGAAGAGTTATTACCGGCAATAAAAGGTTCTATTTATAAATGTACATTCTAACCGGGATGGTGTGTGTTAGGTTGAGAAGCTTGAATTTGAGTCATACTCAAAGTAAAGTACTAAGGACTGAATTTGGGTTGGATAATGTATTAAATGTTGTAGTTATGATTCGGATACAGCGAAAGAGAGTTGCTTTCAAACGGTGATGGGTGGGGGCACTGCTCAAATTTATTAGGCCTAGGGAGGCTCTACAAACCTTATCTTTAAGTGTCCTCCGACGGGGAGGTTATTAGAGAACTCAATGGATGATGGCTTGGGTCAACCATTACGTTTTTTTCGTTTTCTTTTGTTTTACCATGTCATCAGAATTTTTATGTTATATCGCATCAATTGTTGGATGATACGGTACAATTAATTGCATACAAGGCCCATAGTCTGTGTTTTGCGCTAACAACCAAGGATGAAAATGAAGCAGACGGCAGGGAGACCAACATCACATGTGCATAGAACGGTGCGGAAGGACGGTTCTTTCCCCAGTTTTAGTCGCATCAAGGGTGGTGTGAAATTATTAAACATGTACTTTTTTTCTCTTTCCTTTTCAAGTCAATATGTTTTTAGGTTTCGTGGAACATAAGAGTGATCATTGTTCCAGAGGAGAGACTGATGTACAGTGGGGCAAGAAAGTATTTAGTCAGCCACCAATTGTGCAAGTTCTCCCACTTAAAAAGATGAGAGGCCTGTAATTTTCATCATAGGTACACTTCAACTATGACAGACAAAATTAGAAAAAAAAATCCAGAAAATCACATTGTAGTATTTTTAATGAATTTATTTGCAAATTATGGTGTGCCTATCAGGTAGCAAAGAAGGTGATGGGGAGCAAAGTGAGAATGACACGGCTTGGGAACACCTCTTGGATCCTGTGGTCTGACAGGGAAGACTGGGCGAAAGCTTGAGGAGGATTTTTATGGCTTTAATTTTTGACAAACTCAGCAGAAACGTATCCTGAAGGCATAGTTGGGCGAAGAGAGTGTGGGAATTGTCATGTTATCAAACCTTGGGTTTTCATGCATATATCATTGTGCATATCTTAACACATTATTTGTGTTCATTTTTGCTTTCCAAGTCTTGTGCTATAACTCTCTTAGGGACCAGAGGAGAACGTTGAACTGGGAGAAGTCAACAGATCCACTGGACACGTTATTATCAGTGTTCTATGAAAAATGGAAATAAGAGTGTTCATGGTGTGATTATAGGACACAGGCCATAAGTCTGAGGTTGTAAACCTCACTGTGAATGTTAATCATGTTTATCTTTTGTTCATGTGTTGTTATCATTGTTTGTTCATTTATAAGTAATTTCCAAGATTATGTAAGTTGAACAGTAGGAAACTATTGTTCAAGAGGGTGGACTGTTGGGTTCTGAGAATATGAAATATACTTATTCATGTCACTGAGGAAGAGAGGGTAATGTATAACTTTTACATTATGTCAGGATATGTTATTGTTAGCCATTCAGGGTTCCTATGGGAGGGATCCTCTGGGGAGAAAGAGACACAGTATGGTACCAAATCAACATGACACGCCTTGAGTTGGGGGAGGATGGAGCACTTTGGGGTAGAGGTCAGGTCAGATGAAGTGAGGAAGAACAGATATCACTAAGGTTCTGTTTCTAGCAACAGCGATGCATTGGATGTTCAGATGGTAGGAGGAGACTCAGCCTAGGAGAAAGGGTTAATATTAGTTGTTTGTGTGAAATGTCTTTGTCTGATGCAGCTGTATTGACCCAATGGGCGAATAAATGTGGTTCTTACGGCTGAGATCCCGCTAACGGGATCGATATGACAACAGCCAGTGAAAAGTGCAGGGCGCCAAATTCAAACAACAGAAACTCATAATTAAAATTCCTCAAGCATACAAGTATTTCACACCATTTTTAAAGATACACTTCTTGTTAATCCTACCACAGTGTCCGATTTCAAATAGGCTTTTCAGCGAAAGCACCACAAACGATTATGTTAGGTCAGAGCCAAGTCACAGAAAAACACAGCCATTTTTCCAGCCAAAGAGAGGAGTCACAAAAAGCAGAAATAGAGATAGAATGATCACTAACTTTGATTATCTTCATCAGATGACACTCATAGGACATTCATTTGTTACACAAAACATGTATGTTTTGTTCGATAAAGTTCATATTATATTATAAAAAATTCTCAGTAGTACATTGGCGCGTTATGTTCAGTAGTTCCAAAAACATCCGGTGATTTTGCAGAGAGCCACATCAATTTACAGAAATACTCATTATAAATGTTGATGAAATCAATAAGTGTTATGCATGGAATTTAGATACACTTCTCCTTAAATGCACTGCTGTGTCAATTTCAAAAAAGCTTTACGGAAAAAGCAAACCATGCAATAATCTGAGTACGGCGCTCAGAGCCCAAACAAGACAAAAAGATATCCGCCATATTGTGCAGTCAACAAAGTCAAGAAATAACATTAAACATTCACTTACCTTGATGATCTTCATCAGAATGCACTCCCAGGAATCCCAGTTCCACAATAAATGTTTTTTTTGTTCTATAAATGTCCATCATTTATGTCCAAATAACTCAGTTTTGTCTCGTGCGTTCAGTACACAATCTAAACCACGACGCGCGGGCAGGTAAATAAATATGAATTCCCAATCAGAGACAACGATAAACAGCTGCCTCTGATTGGGAACCATACCAGGGCCAACATAGAAATAGACAATCTAGAATAGGAACACCCCCCTAGTCACACCCCGACCTAACCAAAATAGAGAATAAAAAGGCTCTCTATGGTCAGGGCGTGACAGTACCCCCCCCCCCCCCCCCAAAGGTGCAGGAATCCGGTCGCAAAACATGAAACGAACTGGGGAGGGTAGGGGGGGGGTGACTAGTGGCGGTGGCGGCCTCCGGGTGTCTTTTGCCCCCGCCCAGACCACGGGTCGGCCATGGGAAGACGGTAGAACGCCGTGCCCGAACCGGGCACGCGCCGAGGAAGGCTCCCGCCATGGAGCTGAGTTGGCCGCCGGGCCTGGACTGAGCATGCCGCAGAGGAAGTCCTGCCATGGACGGGACTGGACGTCGTGCCTGGACTGGGCACCGGGCAGAGGAAGGCTCCGCCTTGGTGGAGGACTGGACACCATGCGCTGGACATCAGCGCAGAGGGAGGCTCCTGCCCTTAGCTGGGCGTTCTGGAACTGGGACCGTCGCAGGAGGTTCCGAACCGTGGACCGTCGCAGGAGGTTCCGGCTGTGGACCGTCGCGGAGGAGGTCCGGACTGGTGACCACTCGCAGGAGGTTCCGGACTGTGGACCGTGCGCAGAAGGTTCCCGGATTGTGACAGTCGCAGGAGGTTCCCGGACTGTGGACCGGCAGGAGGTTCCCGGACTGTGGACCGTCGCAGGAGGTTCCGGCATGTGGACCGTCGCAGGAGGTTCCGGGACTGTGGACCGTCGCAGGAGGTTCTGGACTGTGGATGTTGCCGGAAGCTCTAGACTGTTGAACCGTCGCCAGAAGCTCTGGACTGTGGACCGTCGCCAGAAGCTCTGGACTGGGGACTGTCGCCAGAAGCTCTGGACTGGGGACGTCTCTGGAAGCCTGGTGCGTGGAGCCGGAACACGGTGGCACCGGACTGGTGACACGCACTTCAGGGCAAGTGTGAGGAGGAGACACAGGACGTACCGGACTGGGAAGGCGCACTGGACGGAGCCTAGTGCGTGGAGCCGGCACAACTGGTACCGAACAGATGACAACCTCTGCACGTGTGAGTGCGGGGGCTAGCACTAGGAACGCTACTGGGCTGTGGAGGCGCACTGGAACCTGGTGCGGTAGAGCCGGCACAAATTGTACCGGAACGATGACACACTTCGCACAGCGAGTGCGGGGAGCTGGCACAGGACGTACTGGGCTGTGACGGCGTACTGGAGACTTGGTGCGTGGAGCTGGCACAGATTTGCCGGGCTGAGAAGGCGCTCTTCAGCGCGCCTGCACTGCAGCATACCCTTTCAAAAACCTTTCTCCGGTATCTCTCATTACCTTCCTCTATCAACTCCCACACAGGCTCTGGCTCACTCCCCGGTCCGGCAACCACCCGCGTGCCCCCTCCCCCCAAAATATTGGGCTGTTTTTGGGGCTTTCTAAGTAGCCGCGAACCCCGGCATCGTCACTGTCCTCCCTCTCTCCTTGCGTCTGCCGCAAAAGAAGGCGATCCTGTCCGCCAGATTTCCTCCCAAGTCCAGGATCCCTTCCCATCCAATATCTCCTCCCAAATCCAGGATACCCTCTCCTCCTAGGCACGCCGCTTGGTCCTGTTGTGGTGGGATCTTCTGTCACGATCGTCGTTGGAAGCATACTCGGACCAACGTGCAGCGTGATCTAGGTTCCACATATTTATTGGAGTGAAACGCACAAAAAAAAAGAATAAACGATACGTGAAGCTCAAGCAGTGCTCACAGGCAACTACACAGAAACAAGATCCACAACACAGAGTGGGGAAATGGCTGCCTAAATATGATTCCCAATCAGAGACAATGATAAACAGCGCCTCTGATTGGGAACCATACCAGGCCAACATAGAAATAGACAATCTAGATAGGAACCACCCCCCCCCCGCCCCCTAGTCACATCCCGACCTAACCAAAATAGAGAATAAAAAGGCTCTCTATGGTCAGGGCGTGACATAAACATACAGTAGGAAGACCAACCTGCTGAAGGACACACAAGAAAGCCTATTGAACTTCTCAAAAACAAACCTAAGCAAGCTTAAAATGGGCCTCCTGAGTTGCACAGTGGTCTAAGGCACTGCATCACAGTGCTAGCTCTGCCACAAGAGATTCTGGGTTTTAGTCCAGGCTCTGTCGCAACCGGGAGACCCATGGGGCAGCGCACAATTGACCAAGCGTCGTCTGGATTAGGGGATGGTTTGGCCGACAGGGGTGTCCTTGTTTTGCACTAGCGACTCTTGTGGCAGTGCACACTGATACAGTCGCCAGGTGTACGGTGTTTCCTCTGACACATTGGCTTCTGGGTTAAGTGGGCATTGTGTCAAGAAGCAGTGCAGCTTGGCTTGGCTTGGCTTGGCTTGGCTGGTTGGGTTGGGTTGGGTTGCATGGCTCTCGACCTTCGCCTCAGCCAAGTCTGTATGGGAGTTGCAGAGACAGGACTGTGACTACCAATTGGATACCATGAAAAAGGGATGAAAAAAATAAGCAAGCTAAAATCCTGGGGAAATGTTCTGTGGACCAATTAAACTAAATTAGAGCTCTTTGGCAATACAGATCACAAACCCACATTAAGCTTTCAATGTGGGGTTGCTTTGGTACGAGGGGCCTTGAACGTGTGCAAGGCATCATGAAATCAGCAGAATAACCCAGTGTCCAAAGACTGGGTCTCCATTGAAGGTCATGGGTCTTCCAGCAGGACAATGAAGCCAAACACACATCAAAAAGCAGACAGAAATGTTTCAAGAAGAAACACTGGACTGTTCTAGAGTGGCCAGTGAAGAGTCCAGATCTGAATCATATCCAAAACCTATGGTAAGATCTGAAAACAGCAGGTGGTAGATGGCACCCCTCAAACACTGAATAATTAGAGCAGTTTGCTGTTGAAGTGAGGTCCAAATGGCCAATAGAAAGATGCAGCAAGATCATTGATGGCTACAAAAAGCGTTTGTTGGCATTTATTTTGGCCAAAAGCTGTGTATGGAACCAAGTACTAGCTGCGGGGTGCCAATAATACATGCAAGGGTGCCAGTATATTTGGCCACAATTGTATATGGCATTGCATCATACAGGTACAGTTGAAGTTTACATACACCTTAGCCAAATACATTTAAAATCAGTTTTTTTTACAACGTCTGACATTTAATCCTCGTAAAAATCCCTGTCTAAGGTCAGTTAGGATCACCACTTTATTTTAAGAATGTGAAATGTCAGAATAGAGATGATTCTTTATTTAAGATTTTATTTATTTTTATCACATACCCAGTGGGTCAGAAGTTTACATACACCCAATTAGTATTTGGTAGCATTGCCTTGAAATTGTTTAACTGGGTCAAACATTTCGGGTAGCCTTCCACAAGCTTCCCACAATAAGTTGGGTGAATTTTGGCCCATTCCTCCTGACAGAGCTGGTGTAACTGAGTCAGGTTTGTAGGCCTCCTTGCTCACACACGCTTTTTCAGTTTTGCCCACACATTTTCTATAGAATTGAGGTCAGGGCTTTGTGATGGCCAATCCAATACCATGACTTTGTTGTCCTTAAGCCATTTTGCCACAACTTTGGAAGTATGCTTGGGGTCATTGTCCATTTATAAGACCCATTTGCGACCAAGCTTTAACTTCCTGACTGATGTCTTGAGGTGTTGCTTCAATATATCCACATAATTTTCCTGCCTCATGATGCCATCTATTTTGTGAAGTGCACCAGTCCCTCCTGCAGCAAAGTACCCCCACAACATGATGCTGCCACCCCCGTGCTTCACGGTTGGGATGGTGTTCTTCGGCTTGTAAGCCTCCCCATTTTTCCTCTAAACATAACAATGGCCATTATGGCTAAACAGTTTTATTTTTGTTTCATCAGACCAGAGGACGTTTCTCCAAAAATAACAATCTTTGTCCCCATGTGCAGTTGCAAACCGTAGTCTGGCTTTTTTAAGGCAGTTTTGGAGCAGTGGCCTTTAAGATTATGTTGATATAGGACTAGTTTTACTGTGGATATATATATTTTTGTACCTGTTTCCTCCAGCATCTTCACAAGGTCCATTGCTGTTGTTCTGGGATTGATTTGCACTTTTCGCACCAAAGTATGTTCATCTCTAGGAGACAGAACACGTTTCTTCCTGAGCGGTATGACGGCTGCGTGGTCCCATGTTGTTTATACCTGTGTACTATTGTTTGTACAGATGAACGTGGTACCTTCAGGCGTTTGGAAATTGCTCCCAAGATGAACCAAACTTGTGGAGGTCTACAATTTATTTTCTGAGGTCTTGGCTGATTTCTTTTGATTTTCCCATGATGTCAAGCAAAGAGGCACTGAGTTTGAAGGTAGGCCTTGAAATACATCCACAGGTACACCTCCAATTGACTCAAATMATGTCAATTAGCCTATCAGAAGCTTCTAAAGCCATGACATAATTTTCTGGAATTTTCCAAGCTGTTTAAAGGCACAGTCAACTTAGTGTATGTAAACTTCTGACCCACTGGAATTGTGAGACAGTGAATTATAAGTGAAATAATCTGTCTGTAAACAATTGTTGGAAAAATTACTTGTGTCATGCACAAAGTAGATGTCCTAACCGACATGCAAAAACTATAGTTTGTTAACAAGAAATTTGTGGAGTGGTTGAAAAATGAGTTTTAATGACTCCAACCTAAGTGTATGTATACTTCCGACTTCAACTGTATATAAGATGTTATAGAGGACAAAATCTGCAAGCCATGTGTGTAGCTAGCTTGCTACCTTGATTTCTGTCAGATGTGCAGGAGAATAAGGGATTACATCCTTGAGTAAATCTAAAAGGTCTAGTTCCATTAGGAAAAGGAGGCCGGGTGCATTAGGTCTGGGTCTGAACACAGTTATCCAGATAGACACTCAGAGAGCAGTAGGGGACATGAGTGCAGACAAAGCAGGCACCCTAATGCACAGGCTCTGAAAAAAAAAGTGCCACTGTGATTTCTCTTTAACTCTGTATAGCATCTTGGGTCTTGGCCACATTCAAATCCCGAAGCCTTCTTGAGGCATTTCTAGTTAATCGTTAACCCTCTATTCTATAATTACTAGAAAGACCCTGGATGACATTTTGACCGTTGATATTTCAATAGTATAAATATTCCATAATAAATAATGAATGCATTTATTATGTTAAAATAGGCCATAAGAAACCTCAGGACACGAAATCTAAATTGTAATCAGTCCGAAAATGTATTGATTGATCCAGAAGTGCATAGATTGTAAATACTAAAATAAGAAGATGGTGCTTTTTCTGACTTCACAGCTTGGAATAGCTCATTATCCCAATCCCTCTCAGACCAGCTTGAGCACATCCAAAAGTGTGCTTGCCGCATCATCCTGGGCACTGCATATGTGAGGTACACCGTTGCACTGGAGACACTGGCACTGCAAACACTTGAAGAGCAAAGAGAGCAGCTGTGCCTGGATTTTGCAATCTCTCTCTACAAGTCCCCCTTCCGTGACTGGTTAGTTGCTTGTCTAAGTTTCCATCCAATTCTAAAATCTGCATATGCGCATTTTCCCACCAGAGTTGTGTTTCCATCAAATTGACTTGTTGCGGATAAAAGTTGTGCGTGATAACGTTGTGTACATACAAAGCACTGTTAACCTTAAATTTCCATGTACCGAATAGAAAGCAAGAGTTTTTTTCTACCAATGGTTTTGTTACAAAAACTGTTGCAATAAATAGCATACTTGCCCAATCTGGTTTTGGCGCATGCCCTCTAGACAACAGTTCACTGATAAAGTGGACATGGTAGGTTATATTGATGAGATATGGAAGAGCAAGACACTTTTTATTTGATAATTGCCAACCAAGAACCGATCATCATGCCACCAGCATTCAAATAATACCCATGATATTTATTTATTTATTGTAGGCCTACATATGACTTATGGAAATAGTGTACCACTTAAACAAGCTTTTAGTTGGTCCTTTCACAGTCATTAGCTGTTCCGCAAAAGCTTTCTTACCTCCAGAGTGGGGTGGTGGGCCACAGAGTAAGACCACTCCTTGGCCCTCACGAACCCTCACTGGACTTCGACTCTGTGTCTTGAAATTCTCCAAATCTGTTTCAGAGAGACAAAAGGAATAGGCCAAAATGATCAAGCAGTATTCTACTGAATTTATGAAGCAATGGCAATAGCCATTATTGCCATTATCTAACCAAATATTGACATAGTAGTTAATCTATCATCGGTAGTGTGGAACACCATGCAGTGACTTGACATTATACAAATTGTTATAGCCCCAAACACAGGTCATGTCTTTTTGTCTAATACTCCCTTGAAACAGTGAGTCATTGATTATTCTTAGGACTACAATTTCATATTTTGGGACACAAATTTGATCTATATTCTTATATTAATATGTATCATCATTTGTTATTCTAGTTCCTATCTAATATATTGAGCATCTACCTCATTGGGTTAAATGGCAGTATCCGACACCTTTGGACAACTTTGAGAGACAATAATTTCTTCCCGTGTACTTACAGAACTGTTCAATCCCAAACACCTCCAGCATGCGGAAAGCCCTTCCTCAAGTATAAGTCACACATGAGTGATTTTAATTGAAAATTTGTATTGTTATCACTTTCTGTGTTTCATTCATTACTTTCCTCATTGCACACGTTCCAGCAACAATTAAATGGCTATGAGATTGAAATAGCATGTGTATGGCAACCAATTACTTCTTGACAACCTACTCGGGAAATAGGACAACAATCCACGTCTGTCTTTTCTCTGCTGTTGTTGCTCTTGTAGATTCCTAAGAGCCTATACTGCAAAATAGCAAACCAAAGTAACCAATAATGCCATAATCAAGAGAGAATGGAAATACAAAGAATAATAATGTACTGTAACATCTACTTCCCCATGAATACATGAACTTAATGAGAACACTGCCTCAATTAACAGATTCATTTGAATAATATTGGGGAATTATGTCACCATGTCTGTGTGATGCTTCAGGGACATCTGTGCCCCGCCTAAGCAAGATTTATGTGAAACACTTCTAGATCGATTCTAAGTCTTGAATACCATGAGTGATTAGTTCTGCTTTAGGTAGCAGTTTAAATTGGGAATTACAGAGCCCACTGATTTATTAAAAGTATAAAGAGGTCAGGTACAGTAATGAATGTCCTCAAGGCTATGCGATAACTTTGTTATAAAGGCCCGTTTTTCTTATTTCCCATATTCTTGAATTCCCCTTTAACCTGTAAACATACATTTAGACACTTAGATTGTTGAGGCAGTCCAGTTAAAAAAATGTCTTTCTATGTTTTATCAGGTGCACAAGTATTCAGCATTTGAGAGGCATGATTAGGTGGATTTGGAAAACAACCAAATCTCAAGACGCCACTGAAATGACTTTGTTAAAGAAAGTCATTGCTATCATCAAAGTTATCTTTCCCTATCCCTTTCACAACATGAAGCGAGTGTCAGGTTAGTGCTTACAATCAACTATTGGCACATTGGATTTCTAACAACACGTCCTGTGTTTTCAGAACTAACGAGGTGTAAGAACTAACTGAACACGGTATATAATTCCAAAAATGATTAACATTTAAAATAAAAATTTCTCAAAGTGAGTATTACAATAAATATTTATTTGACAAAGAATCCCTGAAACTAGGTGAAATCTGTATATGAGCAGTATTTCCCAATAGCACCTACCAACATTGCTACACCACCGTTAAGTGGGAAAAAACAGTCAATATTCTCATAGTGTGAAACGCAAATGAGCTGGACACACTAAAGCCAGCCATGCCTGACAAACCAAACTGTTCTGCAACCCCTGGATTATTTTGTCAAGCCTATCAAAGACATACCTCTGTGTGCTTTTTCATTGCCTAATTCAAGCTATTTTGAGTGCTTTCAGGTCCATGAAATTGGATGTGAATTAGCATTTTGTGACTTAATGCAATGAATCAGAGGAGATTGAATCAAAAGAGAATGTGAGGAACTTTTGTTGTGGTGTGAACGAGAGCATTAACCAACAGTCATGGCTTGTCCTTCACAGTTATTTAATATTGAGTCATATTACTGTAGAAAGTACCACTCAAACCACTTTCATAGCCTAAAATGTAAATGTTATGGTATACCGCTTTGAATAGTTTATATGATATGATACTGTTCCCATCTCTTCATTCATCTATGTTCTACTTATTGAAAAAGTGAGCAACACACAATTTTGCAGTGAGCACTCAGAAATAAGTATGATATTACAAGACTGAGACACTTTACAGCAGGTATATTCAACTCTTACCCAATGAGGTCAAGAGTCTGCTGGTTTTCTGGTCAAACTGACAATTAACTGCGCCCACCTGGCTTCCCAAGTCTAAATCTGTCCCTGATTACAACAAATGCTGTGGAACTGCCTTTGAGTTGCAGAATTGAGTTTGAGAAATGTACACTATGACATCAAAAACGTTAATTGAGAAACTCTTTAAAATTGCTCTCTAGCATTGTGTGATAAATTGCTGATATATTTTGGACAGGCCAAGACTGTGAGTGCTGTTCATTTCCCCACTCTCTGATTGCTATAAAACTAAATAAGGATGTAATGTTCCCTTGAGGCGAAAGTGTGAAAATTATGAAAGGGACTTGATAGAAACGAAGGAAGGCATTTGTTAAAAACAAGAGATAGAATTCAGATCTACTTGTGAAATGGATTGAATGTCAGACAGACACTGGAAAACAAATATGCAAATGATGTGCAATTGTGAGGCTGAACTGAAGAAGAGATATGAAATCTGATGCTCCTAAGATACAAGTGAATTGCATCCTGTGCAGTTTCTTAAATACATTTGTTTCACCATTCAATAATTAAGCACAGAGCTAAACCCTAGCGATGATCTGGAAACAACATTGCATCTGGAGCATATCATGCGCATTCTCTTGGGTACATATTAAAAGGTTATTCCTGCAATATGGCAGTTACAATCTGTGGAGTAATGTTATATTTTACCACAGCAGAGTCGAGAGACTTTCAATTATAAAAATCCCAAAGAGATTACAGAATTCAATCTGCCCCTAGAACGAGTGAGATTATTCCAGTACACACAACAGACGAGCAGAGGCTTTTAAAACATTTCACCACAGTATTGTCAGTGGAATCATCAACCTTTAAATGTTGTGATATTTTAAGCCCATATTAGATGGTGAGAGATTGTCCGCAGTTTATATGGCTCAGCCCACAGGCTGGTGGTGGATGAAGGGCTGCCATGCATCCCTAACACAATCACTCTTTGTGCCTACATTTTTATGAAAAAAAATATATTTGTTCAATTTCACACATGTACAAATGTGCATTAATACGCATAGTGTGAATTGGAAATGTGTTTTTTTTGCATATCCCAACTCCCCCTGACACTCCCTCAGAGAGTTGGATCACAGCCAGGGTCATCATTGTCCAGCAGCCCTGGAGCAATTAGGGTTAAGTGCCTTGCTCAAGGGCAGATTAACAGATTTTCACCTTGTCGGCTAAGGATTTGAACTAGCGACCTTTCGGGTACTGGCCCAACACTAGTATACCTGCCACCCTATATATGATATATGATATATTATATACGGATATCCTACTAATCTTGGTAACGCTGAGCCAGCAAAATACCAATTAAAAGACCAACTTCAGTAGCCACAAGAGCCTATGTGCCTACAACTTTATATTTTAAACCAATACTTTTCATGGTCCAGCTGCATCATGTGCAACATCTACAGTGGATTCTAAAATGATTGACACCTTTGATAAAGATGAGCAAAAGAGACTGTATAAGATACATCATTCAAATACTGAGCTACAGCATATTGTATGCGTTATCAAGGTGAGGTATTGAAACGTACTGAAAACAGGGGTGTCAATAATTGTACTTGTCATGTCCTGATCTGTTTCACCTGTTTCTTGTGTTTGTCTCCACCCCCTCCAGGTGTCGCTTATTTTCCCGAGTATATTTATCCCTGTGTTTCCTGTCTCTCTGTGCCAGTTCGTCTTGTATGTTTTCAAGTCAAGCAGCATGTTTTCCCATGCTCCTGCTTTCTATTTATCTTTTGCTAGTCCTCCCGGTTTTGACCCTTGCCTGTTTTCTGGACTCCATTCCAGACTGCCTTACCATTCTGCCTGCCCTGACCTCGAGCCTGCCTGCCACTCTGTACCTCCTGGACTCTGAACTGGTTTTGGCCTTTTGCCTGTCCACGAACATTCTCTTGCCTACCCCTTTTGGATTGTTAATAAATATCAGACTCTAACCGTCTGCCTCCTCTGTCTGCATCTGGGTCTCGCCTTGTGCCTTGATAGTATTATACTGAACAAAAATTTAAACGCAACATTCAACAATTTCAAAGACGTTACTGAGTTACGGTTCATATAAGGAAATCAGTCAATTGAAATAAATTCATTAGGCCTTAATCTATGGATTTCACATGACTGGGAATGAAGATATGCATCTGTTGGTCACAGATACAGTACCTTAAAAAAAAGGTAGGGGTGTGGATCAGAAAAGCAATCACTATCCGGTGTGACCACCATTCACATCACGCAGAACGGAGGTTGTTGGTTGAGTCCTGTGGAATGTTGTCCCACTCCTCTTCAATGGCTGTGCGAAGTTGCTGGATATTGGCGGGAACTGGAACATGCTGTCGTACACGAGCACCCCAAACATGCTTAATGGGTGACATGTCTGGTGAGTACACAGGCCATGGAAGAACTAGGACATTTTCAGCTTCCAGGAATTGTGTACAGATCATTGCGACATGGGGTCATTCATTATCATGCTGAAACATGAGGTGATGGTGGCGGATGAATGGCACAGCATACTCACCAGATATGCCCCAACCATTGAGAATTGTGGGATGCTCTGGATCAACATGTACGACACCGTGTTCCAGTTCCCACCTATATCCAGCAACTTCGCACAGTCATTGAAGAGGAGTGAGACAACATTCCACAGGCTACAATCAACAGCCTGATCAACTTTATGCGAAGGAGATGTGTCGCGCTGCATGAAGCAAATGGTGGTCACACTGGTGGTCAGACTGGTTTTCTGATCCATGCGCTTACCTTTTATGTATCTGTGACTAACAGATGTATATCTGTATTCCCAGTCATGTGAAATCCATACACTCTTGGGAAAAAAGGTGCTATCTAGAACTTAAAAGGGTTCTTCGGCTGTCCCCATAGGAGAACCCTTTGAATAACCCTTTTTGGTTCCAGGTAGAACCATTTTGGTTCCATGTAGAACCCTTTACACAGAGGGTTCTACATGGAACCAAAAATAGTACTACCTGGAACCAAAAAGAGTTATCTTATGGGGACAGCCAAAGAACCCTTTTTGTAAGAGTGTAGATTAGGGCCTAATGAATTTATTTAAATTGACTGATATCCTTATATAAACTGTAACTGATTAAAATCTTTGAAATTGCTGTATGTTGCATTTATATTTTTGTTCAATATATGTTACATCTTTGTTATATTACATCCTATTTTATAAAAAATCAAAGCCTCAAAGAGGGACAAAAAAGCACTCCAGGTGCTTCTGGTCTGGTCCAAGTCTTTTACAAATGGCATGATACAGACTTTCAAAACAGGCTTCTCCTCAATTCATTATTCCTCTGACCCGGCACCGTTCAATCATTCTGCAGGATTAATTAAGTTATACCAAGAGCAACAAATAAGATGGATGACACATCACCGCAGATACTTGTCCTTGTCAGTTGACAAAAGCCACAGGTCCCAGGTCAGAGCCAGGCAATGAACGAGACCAATCACAGTGACATACAGTGCAGGTCAGACCTCGAAAATTGGTAGGAAATATGAATATGATACACTGCCTGGTGTAGACATTTGGTGTCAGTGGTGGGATTCACATGAATATGATATACTGCTTTGTGGGGACTCGTGACTCAAATGCACCCATTAAGAAGCCAGCTAAATACCCGGGGTGCTCTCACAAGGATCATCCCTAGGTCTGCTAAAAGGAAACAGACGTCAGAATTCAATCTGGATGTACCATCTGTTCTCAGAGGTTCACGCTGTCATTTTAGATGGGATGCCCGTCAGAGCAGAGGCCCTGAGTTTACCTTGCCATCAGAGATGCCGAAGACTTAAAATGTGATAGATGAAGACTGTAAAACATCAGTTATATAGCTGCTGTCAAGGCCCCCGACAATCACACCCTCTTCATCCCAGACCTACCCTTTGGTAGAGCTGTTGCATTTAGGGCTGTTACGGTGACCGTATTACCTTCACACCGACAGTCACGAGTCATGACCGCAGTCAAATTCCACGAGACCATTGAGTCACAGTAACTAGACTTCTCCAAAACTGCGCTCTGATGCCGCTAATGGTCATTTGTAGACTACCAAACTAACCAGTCGCCAATGGCGTGGTACTCAGTGCTCTATTGTTCCTCTAATCCCTCTGGCATCAATGCAAATGCTTGAAAATCTAAATAAACACTTCATGAGAGCTTTGGCATTCAGAGTTTGAGCGGAATAAGATAACCTGTTGCACAGCGAGAGCCAGATTCTTATAACTGGTTGATACATGTAATTTCCATAATCCCATGTTGCACTATATTTCTACAGGCTATGCTATGCAATTGCGTGAGAAAACAGAGGTTTGATGGCCTCCATTAAAAAGAGAAGAGTCCTATCAGTTTTCAATAGACTATATTTATTGCTCAACTTTCCTAATATTGAGCACATTGCTTCGCTTTAAGACTGGAGTAGCCTACCTGACTGGCATGAAAATTAACTGCCGGGAAAAGCTTCCTCCATTTGCTATTCAAGTGCATATGAATTACATGTATTTCCCCCCCTGCCCGTGTTCTGACAGGTGCATGATAATGGCCCATTCTAAATCAAAACTAATTTCACACATATATTACTTAGTATATGTAAAGACAAGATTAAATTGAGAATAGTCTGATGGGTGAGAATATTATCACTTGTGAATGATGCCCAGCGTGTGCAGTCCAAGGCAAGAAACATGCATTCTTTTGCGACTTTTTCAAATCATAGTCGCATGCATCATGTAGCCTAGCCCATACTGTAGGCCTATCTATATGTTTTGATAAAGTTTGTGTCACAACTAAAGTGGCCAAATAAGGCCTAGGACTCCTGGAACATGGTTGGAGAGCACATAGCCTACAGAGTCTAATGAAACATGTGTTCTTATAAGCCCAGTCATTGCTCAATCGACCTGTGAAAACAGACTTATGACTCGCCACTATTTAAAAAAGGATCCCATCTTTCTCGTGCTGCTACATTTATTACCAAATGAATCTGCTTTACAACCGACGTAGCTTACCTGGCATATTAAAAACGTAACCGCACGGAACCTCCATTCACTATTCGAGTGCAGGATATGGATGAAATGTTGTTTTGTGGGCCATTCTAAATAAAAAATCATTCCACACATATATTAGTGGACTATGAGAATATTATCAAGTGCTTGTCAAATTGTGAATGAGAGACTGCGCAAGAAACAGAGCAGAGCTCATGCCTTTCATGCAACTTTAAAAAAATCATCATTAGAGTCACATCAATGCAGCCTTAGAATGTATTAGAAATCAAAACATATAGCCTAAGGTTTGTATCACAACTAACGTTGCATAAATAACTGTAAATTAGGCATATAGGAGGACCTGTTTCAAATTAACACTTTGTTAACCGCTCAACACGGTTGGAAAATATCCTTTCTATTTTATTCAGCTATGTGGAATTGTATTCTTCTTACTATAAAATAATATAAAATAATGCCACGGGAATTCTAAGCAAATCTTGTCTGCTAAATGAACTTGTGTAGCCCACAGCCATACAGCACAGCCAGATCACGGCTTAACATAAGGATGACTCAGAATATGCTATTCTGTTCTTCTGAAATAGGCTACATTTTTTTCTTCATATCACAATGTTTCTTTAGATCTACCTAAAATAAATAATGGTATTATTGTGATGGTGTAAGCTATATTAAATGGATTTATTAGATTTTTTGAAATGCAGATGTTCCAAATATCCACATCAGTGGCTTGTAAACTATGCCTGGAAGCCCAGAGAGGCTAAACGTTATTATGTTAATTAACTGTCATTTACCGTGAGACCGGCAGTTATTTGCATGCCAGTGACCGGTTGACAAAATGTCATGATCGCCACATCCCTAGTTGCATCTCCTATCACACAGATGTCCCAAGCCCCTGTTTAAGCTGGATTAAAGGATCAACTTAGTGACATAATCATGGTTTGCTAATGACTGATGCTTTGTGATAGAATCCACTGCCTTTTTCCTTGGACTGAGAAATATTCCATTTAAACCTTTACTGTATTAAGAGGAAAACTCACAAGCTATATGTAGACTAGCTTCTCTGCTGACGATGGTGCCGAAAGAGTTGGTTGCCAGACACTGGTAGATCCCGACGTCCTCCTCTTTGTTCAGATGGCTGATGCGTAGGTTGCCCCCAGTGAGGGCATAGCGTGACCCTGATCTAGGTACAATGAAGGAGTCATTCAGCTTCCACCTGAAAAAGCAAGAACATTAAAAGGATAAGTTGACAAGAGAACGGTAGGGAAAGTCCACTAGCATGTACAGAATGAGCCTTATATGTGTATGAGTGATCTCATCATAATGCCTGGAAATATTACATAAAGTAAAACATTCACAAGTGTGGGCTACATATTGTAAGCACACAAAAGCAACGACAAACTGGAACAGGTTACTAGACACAGAACACCTTAAATATGAAGAAAATATACAATCCTCAGAGTTACGGACTGACCGGTCAATCCGGGACATGTATTAAATGCAAATTGAGCTTACATGCTAAAAACACATCATATATGTATAGTATTTGGCTAAATGACTAGAAAACACAAATGCGCAATAAACATTGTCTATCAATGTTTTAAGCGATTTTCAATTGAATTTCAAAGTTAGAGACACCTAAAGAACGACTTTATTCCCGACGTTTTCATATTATCGGAGGTGTGTATGATCATGTTCACAACTATCCTATTATTAGGCTGCACAAGCCCCAGTGCCACAAACACAACATATCCTATTGCCCAACTCTCGTGTTTCCTTGAAGGTTGCCCAGTTCTGGTTCATTATGCATGTGATCCATACAGTCAGATAGCATAATCACACACTTTCATCATGATCAAATTGCAATCACAATCCAAGACAAGGCAAATTTATGGCAAATTCCAAATTAAAACAAACGACACAAGGCCCTGTGCTTGTCGCTCCAAACAACACTGAATATAATTGATGTGGGATGTAATCAGTGAGAGACATTACTCATTTGCAACCATAATTCATTTTCATTAAATTCCTTTCACGCCTTGCTCAATTTAAACATGGGATGAGACCAAAATCAATGGCTGTAAATACTGTCATAATTTTATTTTCCAGCGACACCTCAAAAGCAACCAGACCTCCCTGCTCAATAATAATCCCAAGTGGGAGGCCCTGGGACAAGAATTGTAACCTATTCCTAAACCAATCACAATGATTTTCAAACGCTACATGGGGATGTAGCCTATAGCCTACCTAATGAGAATGATAAGCCAATTTCTTTAAATTAACCTTTATTCAACCAGCAAAAGACCCTTGAGGACAGAAATATATTTTTCAATGGGGACCTGGAAAGTCAACAGGAAGTAGTCAGCGTGTAAATACAACACAAGAGCACAATACGATCACAAAGGTCAACAACATTTTCCCCTTTCGATGCTTTAAACTCAGCAAGCGATACCCTCTCCTCCAGTTTAAAGTATTTTGCAGCTCGTTCCAACACCAAGGAGCATTATACGAAAATTATAGTTTTCCCATTTCAGTTCTGGCCTTAGGAACCGTGAAAGATTGTAGCAGCTGAGAACGGGGACTATACGTTTGTGATTACCTTTTTAGTGAGGGGGACAGGTAAAAAAGCAATAGTCCAAGCAATGCTTTGTACACGAAGATGTACTGTACCAGTGCTTCAGCATTCGTGTAGGAAGAGAGGGCCACTTCACCATATAGATCACAGTGATGGGTGAGTGATCTTGCATTCGTTATAAATCTAAGCATCCTGTGATACACAGTGTCCAGTATCTTAAATCTGCTGGCTGAGGCTTGCAACAATATCACCATAATCTAGCACAATATCACCATAATCTAGCACAGATTTGTTTTAAAGTCCCTTGGATAACCCTACGCTAACCCTATAATAACAGTCCTTTTGATTAAGGGTAATGCGATCAAAGACATTGAATACAGAACAACGCTAGGGGCAATCTGGGATTCAAACGACAACAAAGCGGTCACC
This sequence comes from Salvelinus sp. IW2-2015, assembly GCF_002910315.2. Classification (NCBI taxonomy): domain Eukaryota; kingdom Metazoa; phylum Chordata; class Actinopteri; order Salmoniformes; family Salmonidae; genus Salvelinus; species Salvelinus sp. IW2-2015. The sequence continues at coordinate 15,697,994 of NC_036847.1, forward strand.
TTAACACTTTTTGGGTGAACAGTTGTTAAGATGTTTGGACATTTTGAGTAATGTAGGGTTGTGGTCAATTCAGTTGAATTGGAAAAATCTGAGCAACTTTCAGTTCATTTTCTGAATTTCCTGAATTAAAAGCTGAATCTACCCCAACCCTGATGTCTTGCCTGTGCTTCACAATAATTTGCTACAGTAAGTTAGACAATCTATTCTTCCTGAATCACTGTGCAACATGAAGAGAATTACTGTATTGCTCATCTTCACCATTTTTTTCCTTCTAGATTTGGATGAATTTTGATGATCAAAAGTTACAGAACCTATTCAAATACAGTTTGACCGCACCTCAAAACTGTTAATAATGAACACAAGAGAAGTGCATCAAGTTAATCCCAACAGTTTGATGTCAAGGAGAGAGAAAATGAACAGAGAGGAGAGCAAACAAAGCCTAACAAGAAAAGCTATCTTTGTGTCCATGAGGAGCTCTTGAGAAATAGCTTTCAAAGACAGGGATAAGGCACAATTAGATTGAATATTAGATCATTTTGTGCTGATTGGAATTCCACAACTCCTTGAGTCAAATAAGCCTGAGGTTTCCATTTCTGAGAGACAGAGACAGAGAGGTAGAGACACAGAGAGACAGAGACAGAGAGAGAGGGAGAGAGGGAGAGAGGGAGAGAGGGAGAGAGGGAGAGAGAGAGAGAGAGAGAGAGAGAGAGAGAGAGAGAGAGAGAGAGAGGCCTATTCAGTGGAGCGGTGCCTAACGGCAGATTGGCTGATTAGATTGATTTATTGATTTGGTTTTGCAGCTGGAATGGCTCCAGACTAGACAAATCAAGGGGCCACGGTGACAACTCAGAGGGGGCTTTCAGTGACAGCGGTCGAGGAGTAGTCTTAAGTATGTCTTAAATTAATGTGTCCTTGGCGCCTCCTGAAAAAGAGCTGCTCTATTCTCAGCTCTAAGGACCCATTTGATGTACTATGATGCAGACTGAGTGAAGGACTCTTAACTTTTCAAAACTAATTTCATACACTGGAACAGGTTACTTCAATGTGGTGTGTGTGTGTGTGTGTGCATGCATGCGAGTACACTCTGCACACACACACACAGGTGTACGACTTCAATGTGAGTTGAAGACAGAATTATTAGGTTCCCATCTTTTAGGCTGGTGTCGGAGGCTGCATTGTAGAAACAGATTGCTTAAGTATTCTATCCAGTGGAAGTGATAAGATCTTGTACATTCATTTCAATTTGTGCCCATTAGGCATAACACCCAGGATCTTCAAGCTACATTAACAGCCAAATACGCTGATGTTATGAGGGATCGTTTCAACCTATTGCATATTAAATGCTTGGCTTTGCTATTTGCATTTAATTACAGTGACAAGAGTACAACAGCCGTCGTTGTTTGATAGATTGAAAATTAATAGCTTATGCAACTGATGCTCTTTAAAGCAAATCATAATTTGTCATCTGTTTTAATTTGTCATCACTTAAGCTGGTGATCAACGGGGCATCAATACATTCCTAGGACAATGCACTGGGGACAACTCCCGGAGAGGGACAATACACAATACGCAGAGTTTGACAGTGAAGTCCAAACCCTCTGGTCACAAACTAAATTAATCTATGTTGTTTCTACGTAAAAAAACAAAAAAACAATGTGATGATGTTGAATCAACGTGGGAAACATAAAGGAATTTCGGGAATGTTTCTCTTTCTTTCACCCAACTTTTAACCTAAATCCAATGACATGGTTCAAATTCCTGATTTCCTTTTCAAATATCAATTATCTTGGGTCATCATTAGGCAACAAACAGGGAAAAAAGACAGACAGGGTGGAAATTTGCCTGATAACTTGAATTTAAATTTGAATAACTTGAATTTAATCCTGAATTGAATTCCGCTGCTCTATGGATCGCCCCATACATTCAGTCTGAAACTGCCATCCTATAAGTAGTTTGTGCTGACATCAAAATGAGGGGCATTGGACAAAACAAATTCATCCGCGATTGGATCTTCTCTAACCAATCAGAATATCAAAGCCATCGGTTTCTGGGGCAAATCAAAATGGTCAGAATGGGGGGCAAAGCAAATCCAGACTCATCGTGCAGAAGAAACGCTAGTGGGTGTGGCATTTGGCTGGAGCAATGTGGATGTTATCCTGACTACCCATCAGGTTAGGTGGATGGGTAGTCAGGCTAGGTGGATGGGTAGTCAGGCTAGGTGGATGGGTAGTCAGGTTAGGTGGATGGGTAGTCAGGCTAGGTGGATGGGTAGTCAGGCTAGGTGGATGGGTAGTCAGGCTAGGTGGATGGGTGGTCAGATTAACTGGATGGGTAGTCAGGTTAGCTGGAATGGGTAGGCAGATATCAGTTTAGGTGGAATTGGGTAGTCAGGTTAGTGGATGGGTATTCAAGGCTAGGTGGAGCGGGTGTCAGGCTAGGTGGATGGTAGTCAGCGTTAGAAGCTAGGTGAGTTAACCAGGCTAGGTGGATGGGTGGTCAGATTAACTGGATGGTAGTCAGTTAGCTGGATTGGGAGTAGTAGCTGATGATTTGAGTTAGCTGGATGGGTAGATCGGGTTAGGTGGATGGGTAGTGAGGTTAGGTAGGATGGGTAGTCAGGTAAGGTGATGGGTAGTCAGGTAAGGTGGATGGGTAGTCAGGTTAGGTGGATGGGTAGTCAGGTTAGGTGGATGGGTAGTCGGGTAGGTGGATGGTAGAGGTAGGTGGATGTATCAGGTTAGGGGATGGGTAGTAGGTTAGGTGGATGGGTAGTGAGTTAAGGTGGATGGGTAGTCAGGCTAGGTGGATGGATAGTCAGGCTAGGTGGATGGGTATGGCTAGTGGATGGGTAGTCAAGGTTAAGGTGGTAGGAGTAGTCAGGTTAGCTGTGTGATGGATAGTAGAAGATTAGCGGGGATGGATAGTCAGGTAAGGTGGATGGAAGGTACAGGTTAGCTGGATGGATAGTCAGTAAGGTGGATGGATAGTCAGGTTAGGTGGATGGTAGTCAGGTTAGGTGGATGGGTAGTGAGGTTAGGTGGATGGATAGTACGGTTAGCTGGATGGATAGTCAGGTTAGCGGATGGATAGTCAGGTTAGCTGGATGGATAGTCAGGTTAGGTGGATGGATAGTCAGTAAGGTGGATGGATAGTCAGGTTAGCTGATGGATAGTCAGTAAGTGGATGGATAGTCAGTTGCTGGATGGATAGTCAGATAATGTGATGGATAGTCAGGTAAGTGGATGGGTAGTCAGGTTAGCTGGATGGATAGTCAGATAGGTGGATGGATAGTCAGTTAGCTGGATGGATAGTCAGGTAAGGTGGGTGAGGTAGTCAGGATTAGCTGGATGGATAGTCAGGTTAGCTGGATGGATAGTCAGGTAGTGGATGGATAGTCAGGTAGCTGGATGGATAGTCAGGTAAGGTGAATGGATAGTCAGGTAAGGTGGATGGATAGTCAGGTTAGGTGGATGGATAGTAGGTAAGGTGGATGGATAGTCAGATAGTAGGATGGATAGGAATAGGTATTAAGGAGGATAGGATAAAGTCAGGTAAGGTGGTAATGGGATATTCAGGTTCAGCTGGATGGATATCAGGTTAGCTGATGGATAGTCAGGTAAGGTGGATGGATAGTCAGGAAGGTGGATGGATAGTCAGGTAAAGGGTGGATATGGAATAGTCAGGTTAGCTGGATGGATAGTCAGATAGAGGTGAGATGGATAGTCAGGTTAAAGTGGATGGTAGTCGGTGCTGATGGTAGTCGATATAGGTAGATGGGATAGAGGTTAGCTGATGGATAGTCAGGTATAGTTGGATGGAGTAAGGTATAGCTGATGGATAGTCAGGTTAGCTGGATGGATAGTCAGGTTAGCTGATGGATAGTCAGGTTAGCTGGAGGTAGTAGTCAGGTGGATGGGTATAGGTTAGCTGGATGGATAGTCAGATAAAGTGAGTATGGATAGTCAGGTTTAGGTGGATGGATAGTCAGGTTAGCTGGATGGATAGTCAGATAGGTGGATGGTAGTAGGTAGCTGGATGGCATAGTAATAGGTTCACTGAGATAGGTCAGGTAAGGTGGATGATGAGTCAGGTTAGCTGGATGGATAGTCAGGTTAGCTGGATGGATAGTCAGGTTAGCTGGATGGATAGTCAGGTTAGCTGGATGGATAGTCAGGTAAGGTGAATGGGTAGTCAGGTTAGCTGGATGGATAGTCAGATAAGGTGGATGGGTAGTCAGGTTAGCTGGATGGATAGTCAGGTTAGCTGGATGGATAGTCAGGTAAGGTGGATGTAGTGAGGTTAGGTGGAACTTTAAAATGCTAAACATTTTAAAGTGGTTTCCGTCCTAATAAACATGAGCCCTAATGAATATGACCCCATAGCAAGCTGTGTTCTGCAGTAGCGGTAGATGTGATGTGACATTATGGTAGTTTGGGTCTCTAAGGTTTAATTTGAATTGATTTATTATTGAATATTAAAACAAACAATCTACCTGAGGTGAAACCGCTCAACATTTACATTACATTCAGTTATCTAGCAGACACTCCCATCCAGAGCAACCCACAGGAGCAAACAGGGTCAAGGACCCCGCCCAAGGGCACGTCAACAGATTTCCCACCAAGTCAAATCGGGTACCCGAACCAGCAACCTATAATGTTAATTGCTCTACTATAAGCAGCCTCCAACGTCATTTTAGAGAATTTGGCAGTATGTCCAACCGCAGACCACGTGTAACCACAGCAGCCGAGGACCTCTACATCCGGGTTCTTCATCTGCGGGATGGTCTGAGACCAGCCTCCCGGACAGCTGATGAAACTGTGGGTTTGCACAACCAAAGGATTTCTGCACAAACAGGGAAGCTCATCTGCGTGCTCGTCGTCCTTACCAGGGTCTTGACCTGACTGCAGTTTGATGTCGTAACCAACTTCAGTGGGTGAATACTCACCTTCGATGGCCACTGGCATGCTTGAGATGTATGCTCTTCACGGATGAATTCCGGTTTTAACTGTACCGGGCAGATGTGGGCGTTGTGTGGGCGAGCGGTTTGCTGATGTCAACGTTGTGAACAAAGTGCCCCATGGTGGCGGTGGGGTTATGGTATGGGCAGGGATAAGTTATGGATAGTGAACACAATGGCATTTTATCGATGGCAATTTGAATGCACAGAGATACCGTGACGAGATCCTGAAGCCCATTTTTTTGCCATTCATCCACCACCATCACCTCATGTTTCAGCATGATAATGCACGGCTCCATGTCGCAAGGATCTGTCCACACTTCCTCGAAACTGAAAATGTCCCAGTTATTCCATGGCCTGTATACTCACCAGACATGTCACCCATTGAGCATGTTTGGGAAGATCGACGTGTACGACAGCGTGGTCCAGTTCCCGCCAATATCCAGCAACTTCACACAGCCATTGAATAGGAGTGGATCAACAGGCCAAAATAAACAGCCTGATCAACACAATGCAAATGAGATGTTTCTCGCTACATGAGGCGGTATCTGGTGGTCACACCAGATACTGACTGGTTTTCTGATCCACACCCCTAGCTTTTTTAAAGGTGACCAACAGATGCATATCTTTATTCCCAGTCATGTGAAATGCATAGATTATATAATTTATTTCGATTGACTGATTTCCTTATATGAACTGTGACTAGGGAAAAACATTGAAATTGTTGCGTGTTGCGTTTATATATTTGTTCAGTGTATATCCAAATTATTTCCAGATTTCGTTATTGACAAATGGATTCGGAAAGTACAGTAAAGGTCAAATGCACATAAAATCAACAGTATAATCTTTGAATTCAATCTTGTTTCAGGTGAACGGCTTTTGCTCTAATCTTTGTTCTTAGAATTTCCCTAAAATCTCCAAACTGTTCTCTTTCAATTGCTACCATGGACATGCACATGCTTCTTAAATTATTTAATTGAAAAATCTTTCAATTTGGCCCTGTCCATATAGGCAAATTCCCCATCGTGTAAAGGGTTAAAGTAACCCATGGTAAAATGTGAGATATCATAAAATATGTTTCCATTTATCTCATTAAGACTAACCTGGATAAAAAAAAGTGAAATGTACACTGTATATACCCTGCCAAAACCAAACTTGAAGGAACGGTGACAGCTGGTACCTGTAGAAGGGAGGTGGATGTCCCTGGGCCTCACAGCTGAACACCACCTCTCTGCTGGTCTCAGTGGGGTGGACGGGAAACACCACACTGCCTGGTTGTTTGGTGAACACAGGCCTCAGCAGGACGTTGTTTCCTGCCAGGAGGAGAAACAACAACATTATCTAGAAGTTGGGATGGTCTGAATGGGGGGGAGAATAAAGCTTTGATGTAGCCCATCGGCCTGAAAAAGTGCCTGTTATTATGATTCTTGACCTAAATTATCATTTATTCATCAGCTATTTGTCTGCTGTCCCATTTCACAGACACCGGTTACAGAATAGTTAAGTGGAATGGCCCATCAATCAAAACACGCACTTGAAAAAAACACAAAAAAAAAACACACCTGTTACAGTTCCATATCAATCGTAGCATGAAAAGTCAGAAACCAGTTTGAATTGAGTAGGGTCCTGAGCAAAAGAGAATAGCTGCTGACAAAACTGTACCACCACGTACAATAGTTGGTGTGACACTCATTTCTAAACTACACTGCATGGAGGGCATCATGTTTGTCCACTACAGTATGCCACTAATCCCATATAAATGATCTCTCTCATGGATGATGCACATTAAACAAAGTTTTGAAACAAATGCCACAACAACTTTGGGAGTAAGATGGTCTCTTTTGAACCTAAAAGCATTTGCTTGCAAAATTAGGTTGATGTGGAAGAAAATGTTTTTGGAAACAAAAAGAAAACAATAATGTGAAGGACCATGGTTGTCATCTGCCATGTTTTATGAAATTCTGCACCGCGAGAAAAATACTGTAATAACTGAAATGGAGCTATGTGTTTTAGCCCGCATCAACACAATTAGCAGCTCATAAAAATGATTTCCTTACAGAAGATTGAGGCAAAGAGAGTTTGCTAAATAAAGGACAGCAGATTAACAGTTTTTGTACTTGGTATATCAGGGCTGTATTGTACCTTAAAACGTGAAGTATACGAATGTAAATAGCCTACAGTCCCCGGTAATCTCTTAAAAACCATGAGTGGGTTTGACAGTGCAATTAACATGATTTGAAAAAAACTTGTTTTGATGTAGGAAAAACATGACATTCTTTCCATAGTTACATAAATATATTTCAATGCCATCTCTTACATAAATGTATTAATGCATAACGCTCTGTTAACACTGACACAACAAAGAAAATGGGGCGTCTACCGTATTCTACTATGACATTTCTTTTGCAGCTCATTAGGAAAGCCCTATTGAGTGAATGTAACTGCTGCAAAGATCTACAGGATCTGAACAGCAAAGGAATGACCTGTGGGACTACGGCAGACAACACTTCTTTGAAATAAACATGTCTTTTTCCTCTAGGAAGGAGAATACATTTGCCTTTCTGAGGATACATTTGCATTTTCTCAGAACAGCAGAAAGGTAGGAACACTAGGTAATTTGTGTGGGGAAGAGATACTGTATTCCAGTCTCAGGGTGTTCAGGTTTATTCCCGGGACTCAGAATAACTCTCAGAGAGAGAAGGCTGTTTGACGGGGATCTTGTGTGCACCGATTGTTCTTCTCCTCAAGGATAAACACGTTTGAGAAAGTTACACAAAATGGAAGACAGCCTAATTATAGTCTTTGTTAGATAAGCCTTGTTCCCTGAAGCAGAGCTGAAGTTGATTGATTACCAGAGGACACTTCTTACAGAGAGCTCCATACAAGCACAAACACATACTGTACACAAACACGTAACCATGTGAGCCCCCGGTGAACATAATCATGAAATGAATCGACATTTGCTTCAGAGGGAGTGAGTGAACGTGTTGATAAATGACTTGGCTAATCGATGCACACATGTTGCCGCAAGAGGACAGAGATAAAAAAAAAACACAGAGAATACACACTCAGAGTACAGTAGCTGTAAAACGTAAAAGATGCACTCTGCATCACTAATTAGGATGACCCCTCATCTAGGCACTCATGCGTGAGATGTTATCAATTAACACAAGTCCTCCAATCGGGGAGAGAATGGTAGGAATATAATACAAATCTTAAAATAATAAAAAGGGAGCAATGCTATCTGTTATCTGATAGAATTTTAATTCAATCAATCAATCAAATGTATTTATAAAGCCCTTCTTACATCAGCTGATGACACAAAATGCTGTACAAAAACCTAGCCTAAAACCCCAAACAGCAAGCAATGCAGATGTAGAAGCACGGTGACTAGGAAAAACTCCCTAGAAAGGCAGGAACCTAGTGTCACGTTCTGACCATAGTTCTTGTGTGTTGTGCTTGTTTTAGTGTTGGTCAGGACGTGAGCTGGGTGGGCATTCTATGTTGTGTGTCTAGTTTGTCTGTTTCTGTGTTCGGCCTAATATGGTTCTCAATCAGAGGCAGCTGTCAATCGTTGTCCCTGATTGAGAATCATATATAGGTGGCTTGTTTTGTGTTGGGGATTTGTGGGTGGTTGTTTCCTGTCTCTGTGTTTTCTATGCACCGGTTTTCTATGACTGTATCGGTTTGCCACATTTATTATTTTGTATTTGTTAAGTGTTCACGTTTATCGTTCGTATTAAACATGTTGAGCACTGGCTACGCTGCGTGTTGGTCTGATCCCTGTTTCACCCCCTCTTCTAGTGAAGAGAGGGAAGGCTGCCGTTACACCTAGGAAGAAACCTAGAGAGGAACCAGGCTCTGAGGGGTGGCCAGTCCTCTTCTGGCTGTGCCGGGTATAGATTATAACAGTACATGGCCAAGATGTTCAAACGTTCATAGATGGCCAACAGGGGCAAATAATAATAATCACAGTGCTTGTAGAGGGTGCAATTCTATCTACAAATTTCTATCTATCCCCTGAAATGTTTTTAATCTTTTTTTATTTTTATAAACTAGATATTTGCGTATGCGTCATTGCATGCATAAGTTTACTCATAGTGAAGAAAAAAAACACATGCAGGCACCAACAAACCCACTGAACCATCGATAAAAAAGCAAGTATCAGCCTCTTATAACCTTGATGCTTATCCTGTTCTCTTAATCAATCCCAAAGTGGTTTCAGAGTGTAAAGTTAACTCAATTTCTATTCATTTAAATGGGAAATTAATCAGCGTAACTAATATGAGTCTTAACAGGTATGCCCAAGCTGAACCGAGCTGATCTTTGGCAACGCCATGGCAACCGTTCTGAAGAATAACTGTGGGATAATGAGATGGGATGGGATTGAGTTCTCGGGGCTGTGCCTGGGGGGTTAGTCCAAAGTGATGCAAACTCTGTGAAACTTCCCCGTTGCCCAACGGGAATTTATGTAGTAACGCAGTAGGGAGGTAGGAATAATTTCAATCTTGCTTTCTGGTAACAAAGAAAAACAAAAAGTTAAAAGTGCTGTGTTCTAGTGTTGTTTGACATGGATAACGTTTTTGGGGGATTTTGAGAAATAAGAATACTATTTAGGAGCTAAAACCGGTCATTCTCTAAAAGGAAGTTACACTGCATTTTTAAAGGTAGACGGGCTCAAAATACTTACGGGAAGTTTACTGCACAATGTCCCTAGACAGAGACAGAGGTCATTACGAAACTTTATCTTTTTAAAGCTAGCATCCCTCATTTCTCTCACCTGCTGCAAGATGATGATATGTGGCGGGGCTGAGGGCCAGAGACTACACAAGACCGGCATCAGCACAGGGGGAGAGCAAAAGGGTGCTTTGGAGGGCTGAAATATAAACTAATCTCAAATTCAATACGGGCTGACAGCAAATGAATTCAGTGAGCTTACCTCAGCATGAATAAACAGCCACATGGGAAGTCGACTGTGGGGGAGGTATTGGTCGTTTGTGAGGTCCCCAATCCATTCGCTTCAGCTTTGGGTTTTATGCATCAAATAAAAAAGCCAATCTTGCTTTTTAAAGCATCTCTTCCCTCTGTCCCGACAGATAAGATTCACCCTAAATGTCTCTCATTGAGGGGTTCCAAATGTTATTCTGAGGATGTAGGAAGGTTGGGGTGGGATGTACGAATTAGAGGTTCAGGGCAGTCTACCTGTACTGGAGACATTTGGGGCCAATTTCCTGAGGCCTTCACACAAACAACAAAATAATCACTTAATTATGATATTAACTTTGGCTAACAAGTGGAAGGAATAGAAGATGTCATGTGGGGGGAATAACAGATACTGTATCATCTGGATGGAATGACAGATATCATCTGGATGAAATGACAGATATCATCTGGATGGAATGACAGATATCATCTGGATGGAATGACAGATATCATCTGGATGGAATGACAGATATCATGTGGATGGAATGACAGATATCATGTGGATGGAATGACAGATATCATGTGGATGGAATGACAGATATCATGTGGGGGAATAACAGATACTGTATCATCTGGATGGAATGACAGATATCATGTGGATGGAATGACAGATATCATCTGGATGGAATGACAGATATCATGTGGATGGAATGACAGATATCATGTGGGGGAATAACAGATACTGTATCATCTGGATGGAATGACAGATATCATCTGGATGGAATGACAGATATCATGTGGATGGAATGAAGATATCATGTCGGGGGAATAACAGATACTGTAATCATCTGGATGGAATGACAGATATCATCTGGATGGAATGACAGATATCATGTGGATGGAATGACAGATATCATGTGTTTTCATGCTTGTCACGTGTGATTGCATTTTCACATTGATATCCAAATCACTCACGCACGCCATACTGAATTTAATAAAAGGAAATAGGGCCCATATACAGTATGTAATAGGAAGTAAATTATATTCTGGGAATATGCTATCAATACTTAATACTATGTTGTTTGGGAGAAAGAAAACATTGATCAAATCCATCTCCGCACAAGGAATGACAATTTAAAGCGTTGTTGATTTGCTCCATTAAATGTCTATATAAAGTCAAAACATATTGCTGCTGAAAATGCCATTTGTCATCTAATTACTGTAATAACCCTACCTTTTCAACCCCTACTTTGCTAAGAGGGTTATTTGTCATATATGAGTTGCCGTGGTCTATCCTAATAGTAACATTTATCATTGTTTATTACTGTATATGTCCAACCATACTCCAAGGATGCATGATTATACTATTTGGGGATTTAATTTTGGGGTTTGACAGCAGAGAATATAGTTTTATGGATTCCTTGCCTTTGCTTGATAAATGGTCTAAGAAAAATCTGAAATAAATTGTTGCTTTATAGGAAATAAAAGTTGGATGAGGACCGATGGAAAAGTGTTGTACAACAGGGTGGGAGGAAAGCTGACTTCCTCATCAGCTATGGACTAAACAAAAGGGATGTGTTCAGTAGGGATAATTATTTTATTTTGCATTCCCTACTGAACATGACCCAGGACTACACACCACGTGGCCATGGTCAAATCCCAGTGTGCATTACAGACCTGAATTTAAATAGTAAAAAATACTTTTGTGTATGATTGAGCCTGTCTGGAGTGCCAGATGGGTGAAGTTTACACTTATGGTACTATTCCATTGGTTCCATTGCTCCAGGCAAGCACGCTCAATCAAGTTCAAAGTATTTGAAAGAAAACAAATACCATTGTAATCAGGAGAGGTGTGCAATACTAGAGCACCATGCTATAGTGACAGTGAACAATGACAAACTTAACAACTCTTAACAGTCATATGGGTGAGTAGTTAAGGTGCCATTGTGAGTATTGTTGTGACTATGTGAGTATTCTGGGTATTGTTGTGACTATTTGAGTATTGTGAGTATTGTTGTAATTATTAGAGCGGCCTTAAAAGCACAATATTTAGAAATCGCTTCGCCATTACCTGATTGCTAAAGTTCTCTCATGTTCACCTAATTTCAGTTTATGTGACAAAACACGCAATCTATAGTGTAGAGAATCAATGTACAATCTAAGCTGCTGTGAAATATATTTAACCTTTATTTAGGCAGGAAAGTCCCATTGAGACCAATGTCTCTTGTGCAATGAAGCCCTGCTTCACAAAACAGTAAACAATACAAAGTACATAACAAGGAGTTAGTGACACAATTACTTCAAAGGCAGGAGTACAAAAAACACAAAAATACCCAAACACAATAATAAAAAACACGCACATTCCTCAGAGAAGAGGTCATTTACCAATACTCTGAACTGCGGGAAAGGCACTTGGGGTCCAATTGAAGGGTTTTCTGAAATGTGCGTTTTAAAAGACAACTTATATCGATCCAAATGCCTCGGTATTTATGAGAAGGGACACGCTCAATTGGGCTGCATTCAATGTATTTAAATCTGTGGAGTTAATGTTGTGGGCGCTACATTGCAGTACCTGGCTCACTCTCTCACACTGTGTTCCTGTGCTCAATAGGGCATATGACCTTGAATATTAAAATGCTTATCAAGTCTCTCTTGGAATACTAAAACTTTGCACTTACCCACCTTACCCACCTTACTCACTCATTCTGTGCTCCTCTGAAACACAGAGCACAGTTGAAATAGACCTCTCTGAATAATAAAGCTACGCTAGCTTTATTCCCAACCATACAGTCTACTTTACAAGCTATAATATTATATCTTATTATCCTGATTCTGTGTTCCTTGAATATCATCTTGATGATTATATTCAACCCCCTAATCATTTCTAAAATGCCCTTCTAGCCAATCAGATTCATTAATTCTGTGGTTTCATGTTAATTACAGGTCACATGCACACAAACAGTCAAGTCAGATCAGTTAACTAATTCACGCTCAGACATTTTAGTCATTTAGCAGACGCTCTTATCCAGAGCGACTTACAGGAGCAATTAGGGTTAAGTGCTTTGCTCAAGGGCACATCGACAGATTTTCCACCTAGTCGTCCTAACGCTCCTAATCGCTAGGCTACCTGCCACCCATAAATCAAATGTGAAACTTTCATAAATCAGAACTTTGCGCACTGCCACTAACAGCTTAAATCTACACTTATTTCTATAAATGTTTGATAAATGAGAGCCTACCTATATGTTTACATCCTAAACCAGGGCATATGTGATACAGTCTAATAGTGAAATGACTAATCCCAAGGTGAGTCACTGTCTCATTAGGCAACCACTGAAGTGCACTGGATATTGTGATGAGTGGCGCTAATTGCCGTGTAAGAACATGTGCGCAATGCTGCTAAGCTCTTTAAAACTATATTCCGGGATTTGAAAAACAAAATAATGTCAAACAAAAAACACAATTGAACAGCTTTCCAAATCCCTGACTATAGCTTTACCAGCATATTCTAATTGCTCTAAATTCCAGCTGTGAAGGTGAGGGTGGGGGTGGAGGAGGTTGACAGTCTTATTCTCTCTTGAAACGACCAAAGATGTTGGATAATCATCCAGCAATTTAATCTATATTCATCTGGCAGTCAGTATCAAATACTGACAGCTACAAAGCTATAGCGTTTGACCCTGCCATTTTGTAAGTGAGAGAAATTAAGCCGCTTCATAGCCTCGTTAAAACAAGATCAATAGCAGGACTCTTGTACTACCAGCGTAGCCTCAATTAGGGTACCAATCGAGCTGTACTTTAAATGAATGACTGCGCACTCAAGCGCTAGATGAGACTTTCTTTTAGACTCACAACCTCGCTTTTCAATGGGTTTTTTCTCCCCAACCAGGATTAACATAAAGAATAAAGAATGGTATCCATTATCCACATCTTAAGGACTTTAAATGTGTCTTCAGGTCAGAACGGTGAATGGAGGATGATGTCTGGGCACTGCATGAAAGCTTTGCATTACCTGTCCTATAACATACTAATGCCACATGTTCCCAATGTCAATGCTCCATGCCCTTGATGATTGCGAAAAAAAAGGATGACAACTTCCAAGCAACATCATTGGCAAGGCTAAAGAATCATTTCTTAAGGCGCTTACCTGCAAGGAACTCCGCAAATGATAGCAGCATCATCAGTTTCCATAGCAACTCCATTTTAACTGTCTCAGGTTAATATAGGCTCACATCCAACAACAGGTGTGCAGAATCCTGGCTTTGTCCTTTCCGGCACCTTTTCTGGCCTTTGGTCGGCACGAAAAGAATAGAGGGGAGGAAAGCGAGAGGGAGAGAGAAAGAGAGAGAGAGAGGACATTAGACATTCAGAATCAGTGGCCACTGGCTAGTCACAGTGTTTTATATCACGGGGACAGTAATTGTCTACGTTCCCCAGGCAACCACTCCCAAGACAGAAAAGACAAGAGGAAGATGAAAATCTATTCCATCTGGAAAGTCATAAACCGGTTTTCAAAACTTGTTAAGCATTGGCGCTCGACATTGTCCAGGGCTTGAAATGGTTTAATAGACCCCAGTCTGTGTTTGTGTGCTTCCCATGCCAAAATAAATGGCTATATTGGAAGTACACTCCCCTACGTATGTCTTGGACAATGAAGCTAAAATGTTGAATTTGGCTTCATGCTCCAGTATTTTGAATTTGAGACCAAACATTTCACATGAGGTAAGAGTATAGAATGTCACCTTTTACTTGAGTGTATTTTCACACCTACTGTATCTGTTTAGAAATGAAAGCACTTTATGTTCCTAGTCCCGCCATTTGAGAGAGTCATAATTATTCACTAATACAGTGTAGGTTATTAAAGAGGTCAAAAGTTTAGTATTTTGTCCCATAATCGTTGCATACAATGACTACATCAAGCTTGTGACAAAAAATGTGGATGCATTTACAGTTTGTTTTGGTTGGGTTCCGGATTCTGTTTTGCCCAATAGGAAATTAATGGTGAATGTACTGTGTAATTCTTTGGTCACTTTTATTGTCAAATAAAATACCATTTGATTCGTCACATGCAATGAATACAACAGGTGTAGACTTTACCGTGAAACACTTACAGAGGTAGTAATAATAATAATAACACAAGAGGAATAAAATACAAAGCAATGAAGCTATATATAGGGAGTACCAGCACCAGATCAATGTTCAGGGGTACAAGGTATTTGAGGTAGATATGTACATGAAGGCAGGGTAAAGTGACTAGGCATCAGGATAGATGATAATTAGAGTAAAATAAAGAACAGAGTAGCAGCAGCATATGATGAGTGTGAAAGTGTGTGTATGTGTGTGTGATTGTGTGGCATCAGAATGCGTGTGTGTGTAACGTGTGTGTGCTTATGTAGTGTATGTGTGTGTACATGTGTTTGTGTGTGCATGTGTGTGTCAGAGTCAGTGCAACATAGGGTCAATGCAGATAGTCCGGGTAACCATTTGATTAACAATTTATCAATCTTATGACTTGGGGGTAGAAGCTGTCTTGGAGCTGATGCTCTGGTGCGGATGCTACAGTGATTATGGGTAAGCATGAATTAATCGTGAATGATGATGAGTGAGAAAGTTACAGAACAACAAAGATCATACCCCCGTAAAATGCTAACCTCCTCTGTTATTGTTAATGGTGAGAGAGGTTAGCATGTTTAATTGTAGCCTCTGTAACTTTCTCACTCATGATTATTCATGATTCATTCATGATTTTTCTTAATCATTGCATTATCAAGATTAATTTAGAAATGTTCAGAAATGTATCTACTCACTTGGAAAGAAAATTACTAAAGTCATCGTTCACCATTCAGTTTATATTGGGAAAAACAACCAAAACACAACCAAAACAAACTGCAAATGCATCCAACGAGTTTGTAGAGTCACAAGCTTGATGTAGTTATTGGGTGCTAGGAATATGGGACCAAGTACTAAACCTTTGACTACTTTAATGCACTATAAGTGAATTTGTCCATATCTTATGAATACTTCAAATGGGGGGATATATAAAGTGCTTTCATTTCTAAACAGTAAAACAGATATGCATGCATATACCCTCAAAAAAAGGTGGCATTCTGTACTGTTTACGATTTGATCTGAAATCCAAAATGTTGGAGTATAGGGCAAACTTAAAATGTTTGCTTCACTGTCCAAATACATAAGGAGGGGAGTGTATTTGATGTGTATTTTGTACCATAACATACTGTAGTTTCATTCACACACAGTCATTTATCTATCTTAGCAAAATGCGAACAAATTGCTTGTGCCAAAATAATTATAATGCATGTTTACAGTAGATGTAGGCCGATGTTCTTTGTATAATCAGGATACTCTTCAAATGAAACATGACAAATATAATAAACCACCATCCTAGCACTTTGAGTTCTGAGCTGGAAGGATTATGCATTTCTGACATGAAGAGCTGACTGTCCATGGTGAGAACCATTCTCATTCACTGGCAATTGAATTTCATGTCCTTCTCCTCAAATTAAGTCACAAATAAAGTTGCAATATAATAATATGAACCAGTGTACAACTAACTGATGGTGGTATATGTTTCTATGGATCTATGGATATTGATAATATATCTCAGGTAAGAACAGGCTGATTGTAGCATTGAGGTAATTGCATTGGCACAATGTGATCATTTCTAATTTAGAAGTCAATCAATTATATTAAAGGTCCAATGCAGCCATTTTTGCCTCAATATCAAATCATTTCTGGGTAACAGTGAAGTACCTTAATGTGATTTTTTAAAATTAAAATGGTCAAAAAGAAACAAAATAGCTTCTTAGCAAAGAGCAATTTCTCAAACAAGAATGTAGCTGGGGCTGTCTGGGAGTGGTCTGATTGGGAAAGGAAAACTGAAAAATAGCTGTTATTGGCAAAGAGGTTTGGAACTCTCTTTCTTATTGGTCAATTAACTCAATTTACCACCTGGTGATGTCAACAGGCTGCCAAAACTCCATCTCACCAGATGGTCTTTTCAAACAGGTCTTACACTAAAAGGGCATCATCATTTTCACAATTTCACAGTATTATTCCAACTTCATATTGTGGAAATACATATAAAACACAGGAAAATCAAGTTTTTGACTGAACTTGGCATTAAATGTAGCGTGTATGATTTGGTTGATTGGCAGTTGAAGCGAGAAATGAATCAAATGGAAAGGGGGAATCTTATTTATTCTGTCTATTAATTTGGAATCTTATATGGATAGTTCAGCGATTTTACATATTTAGATATTTGTTTCCTTCCCTTGAAATCAGTGAGGAGTGACTGCAATAATTTGTGAAACTAGCTGCATGCCAATAACGCTAAAAGTATGTTTGGACTAAAACTCCATGTAAGTCAATCTCCCTTTCTCAGCATGTTATATGTTTGGGTATGACATTTTAAAACATGCTAAACAGGGGAGTGTTAGCACTTGGCACCCATAGCTGTGAACAAGGAGTGACTACATACAGGAAGTGGTCTGAAAAATGCTAATATTAGCATTTGTTTGCAATGGCCATAGACTGTTTTTAAGGTAACAAAACAAATATCTAAATATTTAAAATCACTGAATTATCCCTTTATTTATTTTTTCTCTCTGCATTGTTGGGAAGGGCCCGACACCTTTTGTTTACAAAGCATGTATTTTATTTGAGGCCACAACCTGGAGTCTGTGGTTCAGTTCAACTATAGCCCTGACATGTTTTTGTAAGAAATGTTGACAAGCCGAATGCACCGAGCTGTCTGTTTAAACTACTAGCACACAGCTTGGACACCCATGCATACCCCACAAGACATGCCACCAGAGGTCTCTTCACAATCTCCAAGTGAAGAACAGACTATGGGAGGCGCACAGTACTACATAAAGCCATGGCTACATGGAACTCTATTCCACATCAGGTAACTGATGCAAGCAGTAGAATCAGATTTAAAAAACAGATCAAAATACACCTTATGGAACAGCGGGGACTGTGAAGAGACACACACAGGTACGGACACACACATACGCACAAAAACGCTAGCACACGCACTCTATACACACGTGCATTGTAATATTGGTGTATGGCGGTATTATACATTTTGTATTGTAGCTTTGTAGTGGTGTAATAATGTTATTGATTAACTATTTTATCTTTTGTTTTACAGAAATGCATAATTATGGATACAAAAGTAATTCTCGTGTTTCAAAAGTTTGGACATCACAGCGCAGTACAGCAGAGCACAGTGCAGTACAATAAAGCAGAGCAGAGTAGGGTAGAGTTCAGTACAGTGGAGTAGAGTACAGTAGAGTACAGTTGAGTAGAGTTCAGTGCAGTAAAGAAGAGTATAGTTCAGTATAGTACACTACAATATAATATACTTTACTATACTGTACAATACTCTACTTTGCTTTATTGTATTGTACTGTACTAGTGTATTGTAATATACTGTATTCTACTGTGCTCTATTCTCTGTACTGTGATATCCAAACTTGTGAAACATACATCTATGATAGGTTCAGATTTGGACGTCTGGTGTCGGTCGGTGCTCAGTGCGTGAGGATGCTGGTTACATGGACGTTGAAAGTAGTTGAAATTTGGTCAGTCCACCCTGGCATTGAAGTTAACGTCCACAGATGGACCCGGAAAAAGAGGAGGCTCATGGGAAGGTGTTAGTGAGAACTGGGAGAGGTGACATTAACTGGACAGTGTGTGTGAGAGAGAGAGAGAGAGAGAGAGAGAGAGAGAGAGAGAGAGAGAGAGAGAGAGAGGGGAGCAGAGAGAGAGAGAGAGAGAGAGAGAGAGAGAGAGAGAGAGAGAGAGAGAGAGAGAGAGAGAAGAGAAGAGAGAGAGAGAGAGAGAGAGAGAGAGAGAGAGAGAGACAGAGAGAGAGAGAGAGGAGAGGCAGAGAGAGGGAGAGAGACAGAGAGGGAGAGAGAGAGAGAGAAAGAGAGAGAGAGACAGAGAGAGAGAAAGAGAGGGAGGGGATGTCCAGACACTTATTACTCTTGGTTTGACCATCAGACAACACAAAAACAAAGAAAACAGACATGCTGAACATAGCAGTATGCCAGTGAAAGGCAGACCAGTAGCAGGTGACCCAACTGTGGTTTGTGACTATTATGATATACCATTGTAGCCAATTCACTTGCAGTAATTCCGTTACAGATTTTTTTGGGGGTAATTCCGTTACCAATTGTTACCAGGTTTTAAGCACTTAATAATTGATAAACAAATTGGACATCAGTAAAATCACTATAAGCAATTGGCAGGTCTACCATTACTTGTTACTTCAGTGAACTTTAATTATCCTCTCTCCTCATGAGGAAATAGAAAATATCTCATAGAAAATATCTTAAAGATATGTGGGATTTTGTTTAGGGAATTACAATACACAAGGCAATATTTCTTAGACTTACAGAAGGTTAAAAAAAAAAAAAACGAAATATAAGTGTTGATATTAGTTGGCATGGTTGAAACATTTACATTGTGTTTTGATTTATTTCTGATACCTTTTAAGACTTTTTCTAAGACCCCTTTCCCATCTGTTTCAATCTGTTTCCATCTGTTTTTCAAATGGTTGAAAAATGTATCTATGCCATCATTTGCTAAAAATATAGACTCCTAATTTGATATGCTGCTATGAACTTCACATAGTGGTGTTCATGGGTCCATATAGAATGTTCCATGCAACCGTCTCTTCAGCCTGCTCAAAAGCCAGCACCCTGTTTCATTAGTACAATACTTGCAGCTGTATTTTATGTTGTTTTTGACCATGTGGGGTGCCAATTGTGTAAGTCACACAAATATGGACCAGTCCATTGTATTTTATAGCTCCCTAGCTTTCTCTGAATATAAGGTTTTCCTATTCTATTTGTCCATGGCCCTATATTGACTTTTATCCGGACATACAGTAGCCATATAGGTGCAAAATCCTTGCAAAGTGGTCAGCTTGAGAGGTTACTCATGCGGCATTCATTTAAATGACCATTGACAAAATGGTCAACAGGAAGTATTCTAGATTGTGCCTTTAATGAGGAAAAGAAAATACATATATTTGGCTATTCAACAAGCATTCAGAAATATTCTTTAGAGAGGGAAAGTAAAACATTTTTTTTTTTTAAAGATGGTGCGATGGCTGAGCAGCCAGTAATAGACAGGGGGTTATTTTCACAGTTTCTCTGTTTTCTGCATGGCTCTTATCTTTGTGTGCCTTTAAGGCAACGCAAAGCATACTGATGCATATTTGAATAAATCAACTGTATCTTTGACACATTCCCCAGCACTGCACCCATTCTGCACATGCTAAAACATTGAGGACGGCACTTTCACCATAAATCTCATTATGGAGATTGGGTTTAGTGTGTCATCTTAGTTCTAATTTATCAGGCAGTCATTACGATGCAAATGTTGTGAGGAACTGTTGGGTTTTAACAATAAAACAAAGACCTCAAACAAAGTCTTGTGCCCCAGTCACTGGATATTAATACTCATCCTTTGAGGGAATAATTGTGAGAAAACACTCTAGATAAATTAATCAACACAGTGTCTGACACGTGCAAGAAATCCTTGAAACTGTCAGGTCTCAATATATAATGACACCACACTCTTCAAAGCCAATATGTTTTCTCTGTTTGATGGAAGGACAAATCATGTTGTCTATTATGATTGTAAAAGCATAAATGTTCACCAACATCCTTGTAAATTCCGTCATCCACATGAATGTTTGATGTGCGGAAAGGACAACATTAGCATATTCAGATCGACAACTACTCTACTGGAGTTGCCAGAAGGTAGGAACTGAAATATCAGTCCAGTGGAGTTGACTCATTCTTAAAAGCTGGAATCAGAAACACCTTTGACAGCAATCTCTTGATCTCTATTACTGAGTAAGCCCTTAGACATGAGACATTAGACAAAGGGTTAGAGCGAGTGATAAAAGACTGCCTTTTGATCATGGGATATGTTCATCCTCAAATGATGTTGGGAATTGGTGTGTCTGTAGCACTCCTTGAATATTTTTACAAATTAATAACTCCAGTGGCCTAAAATGGTGTCTTTATAATTTCCTGATTCATTCTTCAATTTTATTTGGTTGTTTATATTAACACATTGCTGCATAAACTGTAGTTGATGATCAGATGCACCAAAACATTAGGGCGGGTGTTAAGACATTTAATGGTGTTAAAGCGAGAGAGTTAAAGGGGCAAGCCCTGGCACTGATTTGATGAACAGAACTATGGTTGCAAGGACTGACCAGCCATTTGATTCAATTTATAGTTTTAACCATGTATTGAGGCTATACAGTGTTAGTTTACAATTACATAATTTACAAACAATGGATAAAAAATGTGTATTTTAGGTTCTGATGGGGTATAAGAGAACTAAGCTCATGAGGCATTTATTAATTATATTCTTCAATAATCAATGGATACAGTATATACAGTACCAGTCAAAAGTTTGAACACTGTCACGTTCGTTTGTAGAGATGGACCAAGGCGCAGCGAATGTAGAGTTCCACATGCTTTATTAATAGTGAAAATTAACAAAACAATAAACGAACAAACCGAGACTACAGAGGTGCAAAGTGCAATAACTCCAAACAATATCCCATAACACGGTCCTCGGTCTCTGACAAAAATATTTTGAGGTTGCTTCTTGGGCTTGCGTCGTGGCCGCGAACCCTGTCGTCGTCGCTGTCCTTCCTTCACCGCTTGCGTCTCCCGCCATTTGAAGGCGATCCTGTCCTGCCAGGATTTTTTCCCAAGTCCAGGATCCCTTCCCATCCAGAATCTCTTCCCAAGTCCAGGACACTTCCTCCTCTTGGGCATGTATGATCCCCAATTAGAGACAACGATAGCCAGCTGCCTCTAATTGGGAATCATACTAAAACACCAACATAGAAAAAACAAACTAGAACCCCACATAGAAAATATAAACTAGACTAAACCCCTAGTCACGCCCTGACCTATTCTACCATAGAAAATAAAGGCTTTCTATGGTCAGGACGTGACAGACACACTTACTAATTCAAAGGTTTTTCTTTATTTATACTATTTTTTACATTGTAGAAGAATAGTGAAGACATCAAAACTATGAAATAACACATATGGAATCATGTAGTAACCAAAAAGGTGTTAAACAAATCAAAATATATTTTATATTTTAAATTCTTCAAAGTAGCCACCCTTTGCCTTGATGACAGCTTTGCACACTCTTGACATTCTCTCAATCAGCTTCACCTGGAATGCTTTTCCAACAGTCTTGAAGGAGACCCCACATATGCTGAGCACTTGTTGGCTGCTTTCCCTTCACTCTGCTGTCCAACTCATCCCAAATCATCTCAATTGGGTTGATGTTGGGTGGTTGTGGAGGCCAGGTCATCTGATGCAGCACTCCATCACTGTCCTTGGTCAAATAGCCTTTACACAGCCTGGAGGTGTGTTTGGGGTCATTGTCCTGTTGAAAAACAAATGATAGTCCCACTAAATGCAAACCAGATGGGATGGTGTATCGCTGTAGAATGCTGTGGTAGCCATGCTGGTTAAGTTTGCCTTGAATTCTAAATAAATCACTGACAGTGTCACCAGCAAAGCACCCCCATACCATCACACCTCTTCCATGCTTCACCGTGGGAACCACACATGCGGAGATCATCCGTTCACCTACTCTGCATCTCACAAAACAACGGCGGTTGGAACCAAAAATCTAAAATTCGGACTCATCAGACTAAAGGACAGATTTCCACCAGTCTAATGTCCATTGCTCGTGTTTCTCGGCCCAAGCAAGTCTCTTCTTATTATTGGTATCCTTTAGTAGTGGTTTCTTTGCAGCAATTCGACCATGAAGGCAAGATTAATGCAGTCTCGTCTGAACAGTTGATGTTGAGATGTGTCTGTTACTTGAACTCTGTGAAGCATTTATTTGGGCTGCAATCTGAGGTGCAGTTAACTCTAATGAACTTATCATCTGCAGCAGAGGTAACTCTAGGTCTTCTTTTTCTGTGTCGGTCCTCATGAGAGCCAGTTTCCTCATAGCGCTTGATGGTTTTTGCGACTGCACTAGAAGAAATTGTCCGGATTGACTGACCTTCATGTCTTAAAATAATGATGGACTCTTGCTTCTCTTTGCTTATTTGAGCTGTTCTTGCCATAATATGGACTTGGTCTTTTAACAAATAGGGCTATCTCCTGTATACCACCCATACCTTGTCACAACACAACTGATTGGCTCAAACACATTAAAAAGGGAAGAAATTCCACAAATTAACTTTTAACAAGGCACACCTGTTAATTGAAACGCATTCCAGGTGACTGCCTCATGAAGCTGGCTGAGAGAATGCCAAGAGTGTGCAAAGCTGTCATCAAGGCAAAGGGTGTCTACTTTGAAGAATCTCAAATATAAAATATATTTTGATTTGTTTAACACTTTTTTGGTTACTACATGATTCCATATGTGTTATTTCATAGTTTTATGTCTTCACTATTATTCTACAATGTAGAAAATAGTCAAAATAAAGAAAAGGTGTGTCCAAACTTTTGACTGGTACGGTACATATAATTTGGGTGAACTATCCCTTTAAAGCCATTTTTAAGTTTGACAAATACATTCCATTTAACATTCTATGTTACACTTACAGAAGTATACACTCTATATCTATACTTGGCTTGGGGCTAATTGTTGCCTTGCTTTTATATTTCAACTCCCATTCATACCATCTTTGTCATAACTTGTTGATGTCTTTTTAAATTATTGATAGTGCTACCAAAAAAGTTTTTATGAAGAAACCAGGCTAAGCCTTTGGCACTTGTTTTTTTATTCCTCATTGTTCCACAGACAGACCTGTCTATCCATCAGTGAATGTATGTGGCCTTGTGTGCCTTCAGGGGAGTTGAACAGCCTTGTTATGGGGTGATTCCTCACAAAACTAGAACAAAAAAAGACCATGTTGTTTTTGGTTTTCATGACATTTTATCCATAGAAGGATACTTTAGAGGAAGGATTATGGACATATATTTGACATTTGTAAATTAATCATTTGAGAATACTTTATTGAAGTTGGAACATTTGAAACATTTTGGCATCCTTTAATGTTTCATCAGTAGGTGCTACAAAGCAAAAATGTGTGTCATATGAAGCTTTACCGCTTGCTCTGTAATATGAGTGGTATTGATTTAAATTACAATTTTCTTACATTCATTTATGAATATAGAAAAATATGAACATGAACATGAAAATATATGCATTTTAATTTGGCAAATATTTCTGTTTATCGTTGAACATACTATACTCTACGTGCATATCCAAGTTCCAGAGTGGAATATCTTTTAAACTTAACTCCCATTTTATACAGATAAATTGGCATAGTTGGCAATGTAACCAATCACAGCCCTCCATTTACTTGTATCATTGCACATCCTGCAAATCACCAGCAGAGGGCAATCATTTTGAATCCATTTTCACATTCACTCTGTTGGTAATGCTTTTGCAAATTGGATCATAACTCTAAAAGTAGCAGAGATCCCACTCTGGAAGGTTGATATGCCTGTAAAGTATATTATATTGAACAATATATCGAAAAAACTGCCAAATCAAAAATCGCATATTTTTTTATATTCAGAAATTAATGTAAGACAAGTTTTATTGAAATCAAAATACTACAAATATTACAGAGCAAGCGGTAAACCTTCATATTACACAAATATTTGCTTTGTAGTACCTAACAATGAAACATTATGGAGTCTTAAAGGAGGCTTGGGTAAGGCCAAAGTGTCACCAATATTCCATCTTCAATAAATGATTTCTCAATTATGCTTCAAGATACAAATGTCAAATATATGTCATCCATCCTTCCTCCAAAGGACCCTTCTATGGATGAAATTACATGAAAATTCAAGAAATCATGTTCTTTTTTTGTTCTAGTGTGATGTGGAATCACCCTATGACTAAATCAAATTCAAAATGGTCACTGCTCATGTCTATTCTGACCCTTTGAGAAAGTTCCTTTGATAGCTATGGTTGTTAGGATACCGTATCTGTATAACATGCAATGGATGCAAAACATTTTAATCGCAGGTTGCAGTGTTTAGTTCCATTGCCGTGATAAGACTCAGTTGCAATAAGCTTATCTGCACAGTTTGTGCAAGTGAAGGATAAATAACCTGCAAAAAGCCTTCAAAGGGAAATCATACAGCACATCTCATATGTTCTCTTCCCCTGTTACAGGTTCAGTCCTGTGTCATCCCAACATGGAGTATAATCGATCACAGGACACCGTGGCTAATGAAACCGAACATGTAGCCATCTCTGTTTTCTCTAATGATGGTAAATGTCTATCTATTAATTCCCATACTGTACAGCCCTGGCTAAGTCTCTAGGAAATTGTGACGCATTTTGTGATTAAAACCCTGAGGATATAAAATACCAAATGTTGACAGTTTGGAAGCAGAACAGTAGTGGTGTGTGGGTAAAATCTCAAGGGAAGCCAGACCAGAAAAAAGGCATATTTACAACCTATGTGTTGTGATAATGGCGTTGTTTTCTCTATAACCTGTTAGTTCATATACCTTGACACTGTGATATATAGGCCTAAGGCCGAGACAATAAGAAGACACAGCGGCAGAATAAATTCAACCGCACATTTGTTTCATTACAAAACCGGAGAGCAACATCTGTCTGGTGAAGTGCACAAAACATATTGCATGTAACAAACAGTTTGTTACATGACCTACAGCATGGTCAAGCGAGGTACTGTTTCCAACAGTTTTGGACTACTAAACAACTATTGATTTAGAACCACGGAGAGTTACCGCAAGTCGCAAAGAAAACAGGAGCTGCCTCCACTATTCCAGAACCATTTCAACTTCAACATTTCAACATAATTGAATCACCTCTGCTTAGTCTAATACAGTGATAACTAAAAGATACCAAAAACGATTTAGTCCAATCAACGTAGGCTAAAAATGATGTCACTGTCCATGATACTGATTTGTGTGTGTGCGTGTGTGTGTGCAAGTAGAAAAAACATGTTGACTCTCCCTACTTGTAGAGAAACAACAATGCCATCCTCCTATTTCATGTTGCCTAAACGGTCTATTCATTTGTCATACAGTACAAGCTTTTAGTTTTTGTTGACCTAGGCTCTCAGGCTAAAATACTTGCTTGCTAGACTAACTTCAATTCATGGGAAACAATGCGCCAGGCCAGCTCGTTAACATTAGCATACTACATCTAGCTACATGTAACTTGCATCCTCTCAGACCAGGGGCATAATGTATGAATTTATGGTTGGATCAGAATCGCTGTTATAATCATTGGCCATTATGGAGAATTAAGTAAAACCACAAGTCCAAATCTCTATCTCCATCCATGGCTAAATTACAAAAGGGATGATTTTAGCTAGCTAGCTAGCCACCGGAGGACAACAACAAAACGAGATGCAACAATTCAAGTTTTTTTCTGTCAATAATGACGTTTGGCTTGTGATGTGATTAGTCTGAAGCCAAATTCAAACTGGCTTCCCTTGACACTTTCTTTTGAAACGCCAGGACCATTCACAGCTGAGCTCACTCAGTTTAGCTCAATGCTGATTGCTCACTGGCTTCCCTTGCATTCAATGCTACGGAGGGCAACAATGTCATACTCTTTCTGACCAGACAGCATCAGATAGATACGAGAGGGGCGCTGTTTCGTTCACTTGGATGCTTTCTCCAGTGAAATACATTCAGCCTCTTGCGAATTGAAGGACATTTATGAAACACAGAGAGACGAAAGATATAATATTTTGTATGTTTTTTCTTTTTTTCATGGTACGTTTTTTGGGGAAGCCTGGCTTCCCTTGGCATCCATGAATACACACCACTGAAGCAGAGTAGGAAACGCTGTAAATAGGCTTACAGGTTGTTGTTTGACCTGATGATCTTATAGTTCCATTTTATTATGGGTATGGTTCAATCCAAATTGACAGATTTAGATTGAGGTTTAAGGGATTATTTACATCAAAAGTTAAGGTCAGATGTTTTCATACCTCAAAAGTGTATTTAATTCAAGTCCAATTGATATTCTACAACATCTGTTGTACTGTAGATCTCACTAAATTAAGAAGTCTGAAGGCCTCAAATCCAAATTAATGAAAAAGATTGGCACCATTTAATCAGTTGGAATTAGATGGTGGCAATCCTTCCCATTCGTTTGGTATTGGAGCCTGTAAATTCATCCTATTGCATCGTGGGATCTACAGTTGGATGTACACAGCATATGTTATGGGTGATTAACTTTAGACCACTTTTCAGGAATTAATAAAACCGGACTTTGGTGTGCAACTACCCCTTTAAATAGCAAAAGATCAAAGACAGAGAAAATTGTCATGTTCCCATGCTCAGACATTGCATGCATCAACCAATGGTTGGGTTACATGACATTGACTCTGCCGTCGGGCACCAGATTGCTATAAAATATGATGTGGTTAGCTAATATGTAAAATACCAATCCAGGCTTTGCAAGATCTGGCAGCAATGTCTGAGCAGGGGAACACGACCAATGACTGGTGATGGTAGCCATACACTCAGGCTACAGCAATGGCAGTTGATTTGACCCCTCGCCACCCACATTCTCCAATACTATACATTTTTCAAGACAAATTTATTAATAGAACAGTACTCCTGCTCCTTGCTGTCGAGGAGTCCAGATGACAATATTCACACTAAAATGCATGAGCACTCCCCTCAAGCTCTGAATCATGAATGAGACATACTCCCACACTCCTCAGTACAGACAAGACCAGGAAAAATGGAATACGATGCTGCATCTTTAATCACTCAGGCCTTGACTTCACTTGATTCACAGACACCATCTCTATTTCATTCCTAGTCTGCAAGGCTCATTTGACTGCTCCAAGTGCCTTCCCGTCATTTAAAATACATTTTCTGATGGGGCTCAAGTTAAGACTAGTGGTAGAGAGGGACAGAATATTTCCACCAATCCTCTGTCCTTTGATTCAACTCTAATGGGAATGAAAGATTAACGAGACTACTGCATGACAGAGTTGAGCGTTGGCCGTAGTTACATTATGGCATCATACCAATTACGGTATATATGAATAGACAAAGCCATTGATCACATGACACCATTCATTCCTATGTGAAGACGCAATAGTGCATTGAAGCCAAATGAACTTAGTTAATTAAGATGGCGTCTCATGGAGACAAACATGAGCAGTTTGGACTACTCCAAGAAGTGTTGGAGGCTAGCTCGGTGCTGCCGCCTCTCAGTGAGTAACTCAAGTTGAAGGCCCGACCGTGGTGCTGCAAGTCCATGGAGAATAAGAGCACCTCCTCCCAGCTACCCACTGCTCTGAGGCAAGGAAACACTGTCACCACCGATAAATCCACTATAATTGAGAATTTCAATAAGCATTTCTCTACGGCTGGCCATGCTTTCCACCTGGCTACCCCTCCCCCGGTCAACTGCCCGGCACCCTCCACAGCAACCCGCCAAAGCCCCCACCATTTCTCCTTCACCCAAATCCAGATAGCTGATGTTCTGAAAGAGCTGCCAAATCTGGACCCCTACAAATCAGCCGGGCTAGACAATCTGGACCCTCTCTTTCTAAAATTATCTGCCGAAATTGTTGCAACCCTTATTACTAGCCTGTTCAACCTCTCTTTCGTATCGTCTGAGATTCCCAAAGATTGGAAAGCTGCCGCTGTCATCACCCTCTTCAAAGGGGGTGACACTCTAGACCCAAACTGCTACAGACCTATATCTATCCTACCCTGTCTTTCTAAGGTCTTCGAAAGCTAAGTTAACAAACAGATTACCGACCATTTCGAATCCCACCGTACCTTCGCCGCTATGTAATCTGGATTCAGAGCTGGTCATGGGTGCACCTCAGCCACGCTCAAGGTCCTAAACGACATCATTACCGCCATCGATAAGAGACATTACTGCGCAGCCGTCTTCATCGACCTGGCCAAGGCTTTCGACTCTGTCAATCACCACATTCTTATTGGCAGACTCGACAGCCTTGGTTTCTCAAATGATTGCCTCGCCTGGTTTACCAACTACTTCTCTGATAGAGTTCAGTGTGTCAAATCAGAGGGCCTGTTGTCCGGACCTCTGGCAGTCTCTATGGGGGTACCACAGGGTTCAATCCTCGGGCCGACTCTCTTCTCTGTATACATCAATGATGTTGCTCTTGCTGCTGGTGATTCTCTGATACACCTCTGCGCAGACGACACCATTCTGTATACTTCTGGCACCTCTTTGGACACTGTGTTAACTAACCTCCAGACGAGCTTCAATGCCATACAACTCTCCTTCCGTGGCCTCCAACTGCTCTTAAACGCAAGTAAAACTAAATGCATGCTATTCAACCGATCACTGCCCGCACCTGCTCGCCAGTCCAGCATCACTACTCTGGACGGCTCTGACTTAGAATACGTGGACAACTACAAATACCTAGATGTCTGGTTAGACTGTAAACTCTCCTTCCAGACTCACATTAAGCATCTCCAATCCAAAATTAAATCTAGAATCGGCTTCCTATATCGCAACAAAGCATCCTTCACTCATGCTGCCAAACATACCCTCGTAAAACTGACCATCCTACCGATCCTCGACTTCGGTGATGTCATCTATAAAATAGCCTTCAACACTCTACTCAACAAACTGGATGCAGTCTATCACAGTGCCATCCATTTTGTCACCAAAGCCCCATACACTACCCACCATTGCGACCTGTACGCTCTCGTTGGTTGGCCCTCGCTTCATACTCGTCGCCAAACCCACTGGCCACAGGTTATCTACAAGTCTCTGCTAGGTAAAGCCCCGCCTTATCTCAGCTCACTGGTCGTCATAGCAGCACCCACTCGTAGCACGCGCAGCAGGTATATCTCACTGGTCACCCCCAAAGCCAATTCCTCCTTTGTCGTCTTTCCTTCCAGTTCTCTGCTGCCAATGACTGGAACGAACTGCAAAAATCTCTGAAGCTGGAAACACTTATCTCCCTCACTAGCTTTAAGCACCAGCTGTCAGAGCAGCTCACAGATCACTGCACCTGTACATAGCCCATCTATAATTTAGCCCAAACAACTACCTCTTCCCCTACTCCTTTGCACCACATTATTTATATTTATATTTTGCACATCATTTGCTCACATTGTATATAGACTTATTTTTCTACTGTATTATTGACTGTATGTTTTGTTTATTCCATGTGTAACTCTGTGTTGTTGTATGTGTCGAATTGCTATGCTTTATCTTGGCCAGGTCGCAGTTGCAAATGAGAACTTGTTCTCAACTAGCCTACCTGGTTAAATAAAGTTGAAATAAAAATTTAAATATAAAGGCTGCTATTAGCAACTAAATTATCCTTAAAATGTCTTCTGTGTCAGATAAAAAAAAAAAGAATGGGTTCAAGGACATACATCTGGTGTATTAGAAGCAATTATTGGTACCATGATTGTCTTCTAAAAATGTTTTTATTTACCCAAAGATTGACCACAAAGATTGACATTTTTCCATTCACTATAATGGTGGATCCTCTTTCTGCTAACAATGCCTGCAGTACCGCGGTCAACCTTGAACCTCTGTGGCTTCAATGGAATAGGGCAGTCGTTCTTCCCTGCATCATACAATTAAGACACTATTTCAACGTGTCCTATCAGTTCTTTCTTCCCCACAAATGGTATGACTTGGGGGTTGAAAATGTGCCAATATATTCCCTTGCCAAAAAACACCTTAAAAGTGGCACTAGACAAAGAGACTAATGGTGTTTTGATCGAAGCACAACCCGCAGGCATAACATAACATATACCAGCTTCTCTGTCCTTCCAGACCCCACCAGGGGCGCTCAGAGTGCACTCGTACTGCCTCCCATGTGACATAAGCAAATCATCTAAATATGTCAAAGGGTTCCCCATGCACCATGTCAATCTTGAAGCTACAATATAAACCATATGGAATTCCCATTTTCCCACAAGCCCAGTTATAATGGCTAAGCTCAAGCAGAGTAAAAATAACTTTGCAATTGATCACCATACTATGACCACTGCTCAATGTTTAAACCATATTAGTACATGGGTAACCAAGTAAACCAACTGAACTTGCTACACTATCAAATACATGAAGCCCTACTGATTTAGTACAGTCAATGACTATGTCTACATACACAATTGTAGAACCTACTGTGTTGCATTGAGATCAGATACTTTCAGAAGTGTGGACGATTCCCTTTTTGCACAATTTAAGCAGTCTGCAATTTGAAAGACAACATACTGGGGTCTCCCGCCACTTGTTTTGGTATACAGGGATCCCCTACATTAGTGAAATGTAACTCTTCTCAAATTGAAAGACAGTGCTTTAGATGCAATGACTGACTATGTAATGGACTGTCAGAGTTAATTCCAACCAATAACAGGATATTTAAGTGTATTGTAAACACAATCAATGAAACATATGACTTCTTGATTTCTAAGCCTAAATAGTTTAAGTTTATCATATGCAAATTAACTTGGACAATATGACCACACAATCAAGGTCGGTGCAGGTTTGCTCTCAAGAACACAAGGTGGCATTCTGCATTATCCCAGCCATTAGTACCACTCACAGCAGGCTCTATGTGAACTACAATCCCGATGCCTTGTTTGAACGTTTAGAAACGTTAATAATCCTCGTTTGCGGTACGGTTTTAGACACCTAAGAGCCGGTCTGAACGTGTTTGCGCAACAGTTTTGGAAACATGAGGACCTTATATTTCATATCAACGGGACATAATAATAATAAAGAAAGGTTAAATTACTACACACCTTTATAAGGTTAGGGTTCCCACACGGCCATATCTCCATGTTACTGGGCGTGCTAACAGAAGACAGACTGAAGACAGAGGTGACCACCTTGGTTAATTAGCGTGCTCAGAACAACTCTGTGTAACAGAGGGGAAAGGATGCCATACAAGTATTGTAACTGAAAAATACGTTCGTCTGCAAATGTGTTAAAACCGGTTAAAGTTAATTGTATATTTTGTATTTGTGAAATTATGTTGATGTGAAAGTAGAGACCTCTTAACAACCCACGCCAAAAGATACCTTTGTGAATAGACTCTAGTCTAGAGTTTGCTAGAGTCCTTGACTGGCGAGCGCTCTGTAGCCTACAATCATTGAAAGGGTGACAGATGTGATTGGAATAATTCCAATCCCCTGTTGCTCACTGTCTGTCGTGGCAAATTAGTTCTACTGGTGGTTTACATGAGGTAGAATTGATAGGGTGAAAATGTATAAATTGAAAATTTCAATCTTGCTGGTACTTTCGTCTTTGAGATCATATGGGCATAGGCTATAAGAACATGTATTCTAAAATATTAGGCTTATTGGAAATATTCAATTTTTTAGGTAAAATGGAATTTACAGTAGGCAAAGCAGTACGTTTGTTATTAAAATAAATAATTTAAGAGAGACAAACATTAACCAAATTAAATGCAGACAATTAGTCAGACTGTGAAGTGCAAAAAAAACATACGATAGTGGACACCTGCATATTCAGAGTAATAACACACAGAATTCAACTACCAAGAAGCATACAGTGACAACGTACTGTATGCCTACTTTGATCCCATGATTGATATTGGTCATATCAACTAAAACTGTATTAATTGTGTTTGTACAATTCTGCTTAAAAAAACATTTAACAAAAATCATAACTACAGCAACAACACAAATGTTATGGGTTACCTGTCTATAATTCCTGCAATGTTTAACGATGCTTATCCTTTGCCCGATATCCATGTTAAACCACGCATTCCTCTTCTCTCCAACGTCAGTGATAGACACGTAGTTGTTGAGTTACTCACTTCGCTCTGAAAGTAGTCAACTGAGAACACATTTCAGTCGGATAGATGTTTCTTGTTCCAAATAAATACAATAGGTTTACTCAAAACGATACAATCCACTTCAAATCTTAACCAAGGCGCGCGCTCAACCGCGGTTGACTGGTACTTGGTGTAGGCTACCACATCCACCGCTGTCAAATTCATTTGAGGCACAGCAGACGCTTCGCTTTGTGCCACAGCGGGACACCAAACCGACCAGCTAAACAGTACGGGATTTTCAGGATTTCATACGCAATTTATTAATTATTTAACAACCAACGAGAGGGGACGTGGAGTGCTTAGCCTACTGGTCGCCACAGAGAAGCAGCCAAACGCCACTATTTTGGCCATGGTAGCCTATGGAGGCGTTTATGTGCTCACCCACTGCGGGTTTTATCACGAAATGTTCATTGTGAACCACTCGTCGGGAATGACAAAGTTGATGCTGCTGGCACTGGCAGAGTGTGAGCTGTACAGAGAATTTTGCTTAACCACTACAGATACACTCCATATCTGTGGACACATTTTATCTGTTGGTGAACAATTACATAATTTTAGAGGTAATCTGGGATTAGTACCTGCATTTTTGTTGACTTTTAAATAATATATATGTTTTCTTTAAGAATAGGGTAAAATGGGGTAATTCAGATTTAAAAGCTAAACTCTAGATATCGTATTCTAATTAAATAAATATAACATTGAAACAAAATGGCATCGCACAAAACACCAGTCTCAACGTCAACAGTGAAGAGGCGACTCTGGGATGCTGGCCTTCTAGGCAGAGTTCCTCTGTCAAGTGTCTGTGTTCTTTTGCCCATCTTAATCTTTTCTTTTTATTGGCCAGTCTGAGATATGGCTTTTTCTTTGCAGCTCGGCCTAGAAGGCCAGCATCCCGGAGTCGCCTCTTCACTGTTGACGTTGAGACTGTTGTTTTGCGGGTACTATTTAATGAAGCTGCCAATTGAGGACTTGTAAGGCATCTGTTTCTCAAACTAGACACTCTAATTTACTTGTCCTCTTGCTCAGTTGTGCACCGGGGCCTCCCACTCCTCTTTCCATTCTGGTTAGGGCCAGTTTGCGCTGTTCTGTCAAGGGAGTAGTACACAGCGTTGTACGAGATCTTCAGTTTCTTGGCAATTTCTCACATGGAATAGCCTTAATTTCTCAGAACAAGAATAGACTGACGAGTTTCAGAAGAAAGTCCTTTGTTTCTGGCCATTTTGAGCCTGTAATCAAACCCCCAAATGCTGATGCTCCAGATACTCTGCTAGTCTAAAGAAGGCCAGTTTTATTGCCTCTTTAATTAGAACAACAGTTTTCAGCTGTGGTAACGTAATTGCAAAAGCATCTTCTGATGATCAATTAGCCTTTTAAAATGATAAACTTGAATTAGCTAACACAACGTGCCATTGGAACACAGGAGTGATGGTTGCTGATAATGAGCCTCTGTAGGCCTATGTAGATATTCCATAAAAAATCTGCCAGCAAAGCACCCTCACAACATGATGCTGCCACCCCCGTGCTTTATGGTTGGGATGATGTTCTTTGGCTTGCAAGCCTCCCCCTTTTTCCTCCAAACATAACGATGGTCATTATGGCTAAACAGTTCTATTTCTGTTTCATCAGAGCAGAGGACATTTCTCCAAAAACGACGATCTTTGTCCCTTTGCTAAGAGACTTGAAATTGAGCATCCTGTTTCCATTGATCATCCTTGAGATGTTTCTACAACTTGATTTGAGTCCACCTGTGGTAAATTCAATTGATTGGACATGATTTGGAAAGGTACACACCTGTCTATATAAGGTCCCACAGTTGACAGTGCATATCAAAGCAAAAACCAAGCCATGAGGTCAAAGGAATTGTCCGTAGAGCTCTGAGACATGATTGTGTCGAGGCACAGATCTGGGGAAGGGTACCAAAAAATGCAGCATTGAAGGTCCCCAAGAACACAGTGGCCACTATCATTCTTAAATGGAAGAAATTTGTAACCACCAAGACTCTTCCTAGAACTGGCCACCCGGCCAAACTGAGCAATCGGGGGAGAAGGGCCTTGGTCAGGGAGGTGACCAAGAACCCGATGGTCACTCTGACAGCGCTCCAGAGTTTCTCTGTGGAGATTTGAGAACCTTCCAGAAGGACAACCATCTGCAGCACCACCAATTAGGCCTTTATGGGAGAGTGGCCAGACGGAAGCCACTCCTCAGTAAAGGGCTCATGACAGCGCGCTTGTAGTTTGCCAAAAGGCACCTAAAGACTCTCAGACCATGAGAAACAAAATGTTCTGGTCTGATGAAACCAATATTGAACTCTTTGACCTGAATGCCAAGCATCATGTATGAAGGAAACCATCCCTACGGTGAAGCATGGTGGTGGCAGAATCATGCTGTGGGGATATTTTTCAGCAGCAGGGACTTGTAGACTAAATCAGGATCGAGGGAAACATTAATGGAGCAAAGTACAGAGAGATCCTTGATGAAAACCTGCTCCAGAGTGCTCAGGACCTCAGACTGGGGCCAAGGTTCACCTTTCAACAGGACAACAGCCCTAACCACACAACCAAGACCACGCAGGAGTGGATTCGGGACACATCTCTGAATGTCCTAGAGTGGCCCAGCCAGAGCCCGGACTTGAACTCGATCGAACATCTCTGGAGAGCCCTGAAAATAGATGTGCAGCGACGCTCCCCATCCAACCTGACAGAGCTTGAAAGGATCTGCATTGAAGAATTGGAGAAACTCCCCAAACACAGGTGTGCCAAGGTTGTAGCTTCATACCCAAGACCACTCGAGGCTATAATCGCTGCCAAAAGTGCTTTAACAAAGTACTGAGTAAAGGGTCTGAATACTTATGTATTTTTATTTWAAAAATGTATTTTTTTAAAATATCTAATCCATTTTAGAATAAGGCTGTAACGTAACTGTCACGCCCTGACCTTAGTTCCTTGTTTATGTCTCTATTTTGGTTTGGTCAGGGCGTGAGTTGGGATGGGCATTCTATGTTATGTTCTATGTTTTGTATTTCTAGGTGTTTGGCCTGGTGTGGTTCTCAATCAGAGGCAGCTGTCTATCGTTGTCTGATTGAGAACCATACTTAGGTAGCCTCATTCCCACCTGTGCTTGGTGGGTAGTTGTTTTCTGTTTTGTGTGTCGTCACCTTACAGAACTGTTTCGTTTTTTCGTTCTTGCTCTGTGTTATTTTGTTCAGTGTTCAGGTTATTTATTCTATTAAAATATGAACACTTACCACACTGCACCTTGGTCCTCTTCTCCTTCTCCCGACGACAATCGTTACAGTAACAAAATGTGGAAAAAGTCAAGGGATCTGACTACTTCCGAGGGGTTATGTTGGTCCAACTATGTTACTCCATCAGAACCCTAAATATAATCTTGTTTACTTAATTGATTGTAAAAATGAAATTGTAAACACTGTAACACTGTATAGCTTCAAAACATGGTTAAAACTTTTGGGGGGGTATCTGTAGTTTACTTTACTATTTATATTTTTGACAACTTTTACTTTTACTTCACTACATTCCTACAAAAAATAATGTACTTTTTACTCCATACATTTTCCCTGACACCCAAAAGTATTCGCTACATTTTGAATGCTTAGCAGGACATAAAAACTGTCAAGTTCACACACTTATCAAGAGAACATCCCTGGTCAGCTCTACTGCCTCTGATCTGGCGGACTCACTAAACACAAATGCTTCATTTGTAAATGATGTCTGAGTGTTGGAGTGTGCCGCTGGCTATCCACAAATTAAAAAAACTGGAAAATGGTGCCGTTTGGTTTGCTTAATACAAATATTTTTTACTTTTACTTTTGATACTTCAGTATATTTAAAACCAAATACTTTTAGACTTTTACTCAAGTAGTATTTTACTGGGTGACTTTCACTTTTACTTGAGTCATTTTCTATTAAGGTATCTTAACTTTTACTCAAGTATAACAATTGCATACTTTTTCCACCACTAATAATAATGCTTAATGACAGTGTCATAAAGTGTATTTTCTACAAGTTATTTAAAGTATGATGAAAAAAACATGAATGTAAATAATTCATTACAACAAAAACAAAGGATTTAAGAAACTGATATACAAAACCCTAGACAGGACAAAACTAGCATCCTAGTCACACCCTGACCTAACCAAAATAATAAAGAAAACATAGAGAACTAAGGTCAGGGCGTGACAGTACCCCCCCCCCCCCCCCCAAAGGTGCGGACTCCCGACCACAAACCTGAACTTATAGGGGAGGGTCCAGGTGGGCATCTACCCTCGGTTGCGGCTCTGGTTCTGGACGCCGCCCCCCCTCTTTACACTGATCCCTCCGCCTTT
Source organism: Salvelinus sp. IW2-2015 (assembly GCF_002910315.2). Lineage (NCBI taxonomy): Eukaryota > Metazoa > Chordata > Actinopteri > Salmoniformes > Salmonidae > Salvelinus > Salvelinus sp. IW2-2015. Next base: position 15,735,086 of record NC_036847.1, read on the forward strand.
GTAAATCCGGACCGTGGATCATCGCCGGAGGCCCTGGACTGCGAATCGTCGCCGGGGACCGTCGATGGAGGCCCCGGACTGGGGATCGTCGCTGGAGGCTCCAGACTGGGTACTGTCGCCGGAAGCTCCGAACTGGGTACTGTCGCCGGAAGCTCCGGACTGGGTACTGTCGCCGGAAGCTCCGGACTGGGTACTGTCGCCGGAAGCTCTGGACTATGGAAGCGTGATGCGTGGTGCCGGAACTGGTGGTACCGGGCTGAGGACACGCACCTCAGGGCGAGTGCAGGGAAGAGGCACAGGCCGTACTGGACTGTGGAAGCGCCCTGGAGGCCTGATGCGTGGTGCCGGAACTGGTTGTACCGGGCTGAGGACACGCACCTCAGGGCGAGTGCGAGGAGCAGGAACAGGACGTACTGAACTCTGGAGGCGCACTGGAGGCCTGGTGCGTGGTGCCGGCACTGGTGGTACCGGGCTGGGGACACGCACCTCAGGGCGAGTGCGGGGAGGAGGCACAGGATACACTGGGCCGTGGAGACGCATTGGAGATCTGGAACATAGAGCTGGCTCAATGCGCCCTGGCTGGATGCCCATTCTAGCCCGGCAAATGCGAGGAGCTGGAATAGAGCGCACCGGGCTATGAATGCGAACTGGAGACACCATGCGCATTTCTGCATAAAACGGTGCCTGACCAGTCACACGCTCTCCACGGTAAGCACGAGGAGTTGGCTCATGTCTCCAACCTGACTCAGCCAATCTCCTCGTGTGTCCCCCCCCAAAAAAAATTATTGGGGCTGCCTCTCGTGCTTGCCTTGTTTGTATTTCTCCTCATAATATCGCCGTTCCGCTGTTGCTGCTTCTATTTCTTCTTTCGGACGGCGATACTCCCCCGCCTGCGTCCAGGGTCCTGCTCCATCCAGTATCTCCTCCCAGGTCCATTTCTCCATAAAACGCTGCTCCTCCTTTTCACGCCGCTTGGTCCTTTTGTGGTGGGTTCTTCTGTCACGGCCGTCAAAAGGAGGAGACCAAGGCGCAGCGTGGTATGCTTACATTCTTCTTTATTATAATAATGAACACTGAACAAAACTAACAAAATAACAAAACGATTCGTTTTACCCAAGGGAAAATGGCTACCTAAATATGGTCCCCAATCAGAGACAACGATAAACAGCTGCCCCTGATTGGGAACCATATTAGGCCACCATATATATACCTAGACCTACAAAAACTCTAGATATACAAAAACCCTAGACAGGACAAAACTAGCATACCCACCCTAGTCACACCCTGACCTAACCAAAATAATAAAGAAAACATAGAAACAAACTTTCAACTGAAAGGAAACTTCTTGGCAGTGAAAATACTAATTTAAATAAATGTGGGTTTTGAACTTATGTAGGTGTCATAACCAGCCATAAAATAACGCTATATATGTCACAACACAATATATGACAGTGTTATGACCATATTATGACAAGTTATGTCAGCTGTTTTGACACTGGGTGTCATCTAAAGTGTACCAAGGTGGGTAAAGGTATTAAGAAATACATCAAAACACAGTAATGTAGTAACTAAAAACCCCTAATGTAAGTAAAGACCCCTATTCTAATATTTATATTTAGTTTTGCAGAAATTATTGGCCTTAAGAAATATTGCCCAGTGTCAGTGTCTGTTTCCAAAAATATCTACGATATTTTCTAATTCATCTCCCTCATGGGTCGGGAGGATAATGAAAGTTCACAGAAGAAACAAGTAAAGATAGACCTACCAATTAGTTATAGTGTTTTTACTGATAACAATTTGGTTCATTAAGTGATTAAAACGCATCATTCTGTTACCAAATCGGTAACAGAGTGACAGAAAAAATCCGAAACAGATGACTGTAACTGAATTGGTTACAATGGGAAATCATCGTAATCACAAACCACAGTTAGGTCACCTGCTACTGTCCTCCCTTCCTGGCATGCTGTTATGTTCAGCTTATTATTGTTATGTTCAACTGTTTTCTTTCTCTTTCTGTCATGTGGTGGTCAAAGCAAGAGTATGAAAACTGTCTGGACAACCCCTCCCTCTCTCTCTCCCTCTTTCTTTCTGTCTCTCGCTTCTCTCTCTCTCTCTCCAGTTAATGTAACCTCCCTGCTATTACAGACAGCTACCCATGAGCCCCCACTCTTTCCAATTACTGTAACCAGCCTCTTCACCCACTGAGCACCGACTGACACCAGACGTCCATGGATGTTTAAAAGTAGTAGAGTATAGGTCAGTACAATATATACAGTACAGTACTGTCGTGTAGAGTTTAGTACAGTGCAGTATATTAAAGTAGAGTACCGTATAATTTACTGTACTGTACTTTAATTTACTCTATTGTACTGTACTTTACCGTACTGTACTAAACTCTACTGTACTGAACTATACTCTACTGCACTATACTGTGCTTTCTTCTACTGTGCTTTACTGTGCTGTACTGTGATGTCCAAACTTGTGAAACATAGAAGTCAATGATTGGTACAGATTTGGTCTTGTTTGGGGGCGGAGCTCATTAGAATAATAGCCAGAGTGTAGAATAATACCCAAAAATGTAAAGCAGGATATTATTATTATTATTGTTCTACCTATTCAGGATACATCACCATGAAGAGAATGACATTCATAATTATGCATTTCTATATACTGTAGTACAGATCAAGGACCCATGATGTTTTTCTGTTTCCATCATTCTGTTATGGGGTGTTAGGCCACTTTACTTACTGTATGTAGTTCAATAACCAAAAGAGATTGTCAAGGTGACAAGGTGTCATATCATATCTGACACCCCATTCTTTCTGCACACATCTTTGAATCTTAATTAAGAGCAGATATTTAACACTAGAAAGGCCTTTTTGGGGGTGGACTCAAACAGTCTAAGAAATATTTTCCATTTATGCTATTGGAAAAAGTATAATTTGGTTGTGTTTATGAAGGTCTTGGACATCATTAGAATACAAGGAAGTTATTATTTCAAATAACACAATAGCATTTTCAGTACTTGATAGTATGMAACAGTGGTTATTCTTGAAAAAAGTTATATTTTGAAATAGAGCTTATCTCTTCAATTTTGAGAGTTATTTGTCAATGGTACGTGTTTTGGAAACTTTAGAATATGCTCGATTTGATACTATATAGAAATCAACATTTCTTACCTGCATGCGACTGTAGGTGTAGCTGAAAAAGTCACTTTTTGGCGCTCTGGTAAAAGAATGACGTCCTCTTAAAACTGCTTATAACACAAATTCTGTTTTTGATATCGAAATTCTAACAACATACGTGCGTTAAATCGACTTATTTAGGAAAGTCAAGGACGGAAGGGTGCATGACTTCAAAAACGGCAGAGATATTAACATTGTACATTTACTTTGAGTCAAAATCACTCACTCTGCCTTTCTGAGGGAGATTCTATGGTCATTCTCTTACCAAACTTTATATCTGCACTGTTCTTCAGAGTAAATGTGTTTTTGTAAAATGATGAGTGGAAATTGTTTATAGTAGTCATTGTGCATAGAGTTTTATTGTTTGTTTAACTATGCAATCAATGGTTTTTGTTTGGCATACATTTTAAAGCGAAAATCGTAGTCTCAGCGTCATTCTGTTACCGTGAAATTGCCTTCAAGCTTTTTTGACAGTGCATATTTCCAATTAAAATAGCAAGTTTTTGTCTTTTTGCTCACTTTGGTGTACACATTTTCTTTCACTCCAGGGAAGTGCTCTCATCCCTAGTTGACAGTGAGGTTTTTGTTGTTATTTGCAAAATATCACTAAAACATCCATACAGCTAACCCTGATGAATTGTGTTTCAAAAATCAGAAGCTTGTCATTGCTGTCATGAATCAAATAGACAAACATAAGTTGGGTATATGTTGCTGAATACAAAGTGAGCTACATTTCCAACATATAGAATTTCTGATGTGTCTTTGGCTCACCACAAAAGGATTGCTGGAGTAGCTACAGGCAGCTTCAAGGCAACCAGAAAGTTTGAACCAATTGCTGTATGTCACTTGTGCACTGTTAACTTTCTATCACTTTCAATTTCAAGTTTCTGCCTCTAACCCTAGGAATCTCTTGTTCACCTACTCTTCCCCCCTTAATCCTCCATCCTCTCTCTGCGGACGACTTTGTCAACCACTTTAAAAAGAAGGTTGACGACATCCATTCTGCCTATTGAGTCCACTGGTCCCAATCACACAGAACTACCCTACGATTTGACCTCCTTCTCCCCTCTCTCCAGATGAAATCCTGCGACTATTGAGGTCCGGCCGACCGACAAAGGAGACCTTCTTCCATTCCTCACTTCCCTCATCAACTCATCCCTGACCACTGGCTGCGTCCCCTTAACTTTAAAATGGCCTGAGTCGCTCCCCTCCTCAAGAAACCAACACTTGACCCTTCTTACCTCAAGAACTACAGACTGGTATCTTCTTTCTTGCTGTCTCTGACCAACTCTCTTGCCATCTCTCTCAGAACGATCTTCTTGACCCTAACCAGTAAGGCTTCAAGACGGGTCACTCAACTGAGACTGCTCTTCTCTGTGTCGTGCTCTCCTCACTGCCAAAGCTGACTCTCTCCTCTGTTCTCATCCTCCTAGATCTATCCGCTGCCTTCAACACCATCAAACATCACCTTCTCCTCTCCATCCTCAGGGCTGGGCGTCTCAGGCTCTGCACACTCTTGGATTGCATCCTACCTGGCAGGCCACTCCCACCAGGTGACGTGGAGAGGATCTGTGTCGGCACCACGTACTCTCAATACTGGTGTCCCCAGGGCATGTTTCTGGGACCTATCCTCTTCTCTTTATACACCAAGTCACTCGGCTCCGTCATATGTTCATATCATTTATCATTGCTATTCAGATGACACTCAACTACTTTTCTCCTTCCCCCTTTTGGCACCCCAGTGACATGCAACTCTGCGTGCCTGGGAAATATCTCAGCTTGGATGTCGGCCCACCACCTCAAGATCAACCTCGACAAGACAGAGCTGCTCTTCCTCCCGGGGAAGGCCTGCCACCTCCAAGACTTCTCCATCACGGTTTACAACTCAATGTTGTCCCCCTCCCAGAGTTCAAAGAACCTTGGCCTGACCCTGGACAACACCATCCTTCTCTGCAAACATCAAAACAGTGACTTGCTCCTGCAGGTTCATGCTCTACAACATCTGTAGAGTATGACCCTACCTCACATAGGAAGCGGCGCATGTTCTAATCCAGGCACTTGTCATCTCCCATCTGGACTACTGCAACTCGCTGTTTACTGGGCTCCTCGCTTGTGCCATCAAACCCCTGCAACTTATCCAGAATGCTGCAGCCAGCCTGGTGTTTAACCTTCCCAGATTCTCCAATCTCACCCTGCTCTTCCGCATCCACTACAAAACCATGGTGCTTGCCTACGGAGCAGCAAAAGGAACTGCCCCTCCCTACCTTCAGGCTCTACTCAAACCCAATACCCCAACCCGAGTACTCGGTTCTGCCACCTCTGGTCTCTTGGTCCTCCCACCCCTACCCAAGGGTAGCTCCCGCTCAGCCCAGTCCAAGCTTTTCTCTGTCCTGGCACCCCAATGGTGGAACCAGATTCCCCCTGAAGCTAGGACAGCAGAGACCCTGCCCATCTTCTGAAGCATGCCAAGCAAATCAGATCCACTTTGAAAATGGTAATCTTTCTCATACGTGATTTCTTAAGGACTTAGTGCAGTGAAAATGACATTTTGGGGAGCTTAATGTCTGTTCAGGATAGGTACTTTCAAGCAATCTTTCGGAATAATCATATAGCTATCATCTGAAACCTTACCTCTTCAAAGATGATCTAAAATAATCCCACAGCACTCCCCTAACACACCCTTCTCACCCCCCTAACACACCCTTCTCACCCCCTCACACCCAAAAAAGCCTTTTGTGAACTAACACTCGCAATTGACTCTTTTCCCCCTTACTAGTTCTGACTTTGCTGATAGATACTTTATTGAGGAAAAATGTACTATGGCTGTGATATGTGGTTGTCCCACCTAGCTATCTTAAGATAACATTTTAAAAGTGCACAAGCAGCATACAACAATTGGTTCAAACTTTCTGGTTGCCTTGAAGCTGCCTGTAGCTACTCCAGCAATTTTTTTGTGGTGAGCCAATGACACATCGGAAATACTATAAGTTGGAAATGTAGCTCACTTTGTATTCAGCAACATATGCCCGAATTATGTTTGTCTTTTTGACTCACGACAACAATGACAAGCTTCAGATTTTTTTAAGGCATTTTTTTCAAGGGTTTTATTTTGACAGCATTTTATTTATTTTTTTGCACCCAGGCTATAACACAAGAAGGCTCCACCAGTGAAAAATATGTATTTTGATCACTTATTTTGTCTACTGTGGTAATGCTCCCCATTGGGCACACCATGTCATTTCAAGATGGACAATTAGGTAATATTTGGTTGAGATGTTAATCAATGAGATTACAAGCTACTGTATATTCACCCAATCGAAAACACAGCCAAAAGTGTGTTGAATTCCGAACGTGTAATCATTACACTCTTAGAAAAAAGGGTTCCAAAAGGGTTCTTTGGCTGTCCCCACACAAGAATCCTTTTTGGATTCAGGTTGAACCCTTTTGGGTTCCATGTATAACCCTCTGTAGAAAGGGTTCTAAATGGAACACAAAAGGGTTTTACCTGGAACCAAAAAGGGTTCTTCAAAGGGTTCTCCTATGGGGACAGCCGAAAAACCCCTTTAGGTTCTAAATAGCACCTTTTTTCTAAGAGTGTATGCTCTTAACCAAATTTCAATACAAAAAAAATGTCAGATGTTTGGTTTAGTTGTCACCAAAATGTGTTATCATAGCGCTTTTAACCATTTAAAAAGAACAACAAAGTTCATATGGGAAAACTATGTCAGTTATTTAGTTAATTTAAACAACAACTGAATACGTTATCATGTGCTTCATCTAATAGCACAACCAAATGACCTGAATTGCGATTGAGATTGCATTAAAAGTACATGGTGCATTAATAGTACATGGTGATCAATGCTGTTCAAGATTCTGCACAGATTACCTGCGACCTTTGCATGCTATCTTGAACATTTTTCACGTTTTCTATATTTTATTTAACCTTTATTTAATCAGGGAAGTCCCATTGAGACAAAAGTATATATTTCCAAGGGAGCCCTGCTTTCCAAAAATGCAGAAAATACGAAGTACACAATAAGGAACCAGTGATATCATACAAATTACAACAATCAAGGCAGGTGCATGAGAAATAAAACAATACAAAAATACAAATTATAAAAAAACATGTACATTTACCAACAGGGTTGGGTATTATTATAATAGTTTTTTATGTAATCCATTACAGTTACTAGTTACCTGTCCAAAATTGTAATGTAACTTTTGGATTACCCAAACTCAGTAACATCATCTGATTACTTTCAGTTATTTTTGGATACATTTTCCCTTAAGAGGCATTAGAAGAAGACAAAAATGATCAATCTAACGTATTTGGTGTGTCATCATAGTGGTCTCCGACTTGTGGTCAGACTCGCTCAGGTGGAACAAACTTAAACTTGCACCTTTTTTCTGTTATTGAGAAAACAGAAAGGTGTCATATTATTAAATATATTTTTAAACATCCTTTCTGAATTTAAAATCCAAGAAGTAATCATCTAGTTTTTCAAAAGTATCTGTAATCTGAAAACAATATTTTTGCTGGTAATATAACTAATTACATGCCATCAATTACTCCCCAACCCTTTTACCAATACCTTAAAATACCCGAAAGGCACTAGTGCCCAATCGTGGGGTATTCAGAAATTTGTTCCAAGTACACACATAAAAACTAAAAGCCGTAATTCGGAGGCGACAAGGAATTTCAAGAGTTAGCTATTCCTGTGAGCGAGTAAGGTATTTTGTTATTCTGTAGGTTAGCAGCGATGTGAGGTAATATGGTCGTTTTTGGATGAGAACTTTATAAATAAACAAAAGGCAATGTTATGTTCTCCTCGTTGTCAGAGACAGCCAGACCACTTTCTGATACAGATTACAGTGATGTGCACAATATCAGTCACCCATAATAAAGCGTAGTGCACTATGGCAAACAGCAACTAATGGTTTTACAGAAGTGACAGCTGCGTTCATATAGATCACGTCGCCATAGTCCAGGGCTGACAATGTCAACATAATCATTATTTTCTACTAAAATCTATTTCTGTAGAAGCCCAATTTATTTATCCGCATCTGTGTTTGCTCATCTACATTTATTTTAAATGACAACTTGTCATCAATCCAAATGACAAGGTATCTATGAGGGGCCTCGGTCAATTTAGGCTCCATTCACTGTGGAGATATAAAAGTCTGTGGAGTCAATAGCTATTTTTCCATTAAAGGGATATTTTGGGATTTTGTCAGTGAAGTGCTTTATCTACATCCCCAGAGACATACAGTGGGGCAAAAAAGTATTTAGTCAGCCACCAATTGTGCAAGTTCTCCCACTTAAAAAGATGAGAGAGGCCTGTAATTTTCATCATAGGTACACTTCAACTATGACAGACAAAATGAGAAAAAAAAATCCAGAAAATCACATTGTAGGATTTTTAATTAATTAATTTGCAAATTATGGTGGAAAATAAGTATTTGGTCACCTACAAAAAAGCAAGATTTCTGGCTCTCACAGACCTGTAACTTCTTCTGTAAGAGGCTCCTCTGTCCTCCACTCGTTACCTGTATTAATGGCACCTGTTTGAACTTGTTATCAGTATAAAAGACACCTGTCCACAACCTCTGAATGGTCCAGTCTCTTAACTCTTGACTTAAATCTTATTTTGAATATTGCTGTCATGAATGATTCCCAACCAAATTTCCTGAGCTTGAGCCATTTAGAAAAAAACAATGGATATATTTTGCTCTAAGAGCTGTGCAAAGTTGGTAGAATCTTATTCAAAATGATTCCCAGATGTAATGGCTGCCAAAGGTGCTTCCATCAAGTATTAACTCTGAGTGTGAAGACCTATGCAATCAAGTCATCTTAATTGTGTATTATTTTGCAAAAATTTCTATCATTTTTCTTCCACTTTCGAAATGTGTAGGTTGTGTAGATTAGTGTGAAAAAATCTAATGTAATAATTTTTTTAAATGTAATTTTAAAAGGCAGCAAAATATGAAGACTTTGCAAGTGGTGTAGACTTCCACTAGCGACTAAATATCAAACGTTGGTATTTATTGTTGATCAGCAGATGCCATTAATATGCATTGTGTTTAAAGCTCAGACCTGTTTTTTCGTCATGAAACTTGTTCTGGATGCAGCTCTGCAGAGCGATATTAGCTAGCACAGCCACAAAGTCATAAAATCAGATTTGAACCCTAACCTCAACCACCTAACCTTAACCTTAAATTAACACCAAAAAGCACATTTTTTGTTTTAATAAATTTTTACTTTGCAGCTGGCTATCTAACGGGGAAATCGCTCAATTCTGTCTCTACGACAAGACTCATGACAATAAACGTCAACATGCTCAGAAAGCCTAGTTTTCCCATCACTACCGAGCAGGGTTTCAGTTTCCCGGTAGCAGCTCGACCTCTCCCCAGGTAGTAGTGGCACAACTGAGCTAGGCCTGTCTTCTGTCTGGTCTCTGTGCTGCTTTCTGAATCACCCAACACTGACCGATAACTGCTTTTATCCAGGTGGCAGCTTGTTAATCCAAATGCTGTGTTCGGGCTGGTTCCAACTCTGATAGTTTACTCACTCATGCCCTTTTTCCCTCCACAAGACAAACACCATTACAAAAGGGTTATCAAAATCAAGTTCAAGGTAAAATAATGAAAATAGTGAAATGTCAAGCAAAACCACGTGATGAATAAATAAATTAGGCACTTCTAAATATGTAATTAAAAACATTACAAAATTTAACAGCCAAGCTATGGCAGAGTACAGTTTTCCCAAGATTGGCTTTTGCACAACCTACATAATCGTATGTATGCTTTGTTACTGAAATAAAGACAGCAAATTAAGTCATAATATAGGGAAACCACAGGTAGGTGCTATGGGAGATTGATAATGTCCTAACTTAACTTGAGTTTTGACACTGTTGCATTGGTATTTGACAGAATGGGTTTCTGTAGGGGCAGAATCAGAGGTTGAATATTCATTGTGACAATTTGTTTTAGACAAGGTCCTCACATTTGCAATAACCAGAGAAATGTTCCATTTAATAAAGTGAATCTGTCTAAGAACATGTCTCCATACTGTAGGTCTTCTAAATTGAACATTTTGAATTCCCTTCATGACTTTACTATCATGATCTCATTTGTGTACAGAGACAGATTATATAGCGGCCTATAGATAGCAGAGAGTTTAAATTCAAGGTCCTCCATCCAACTGTCACCATCTGTCTCCTATTTAACTATTTCATATTAAATCAATGTTAACCCTGCAGTGAACAAATTAAATTATTTCCCATTCAAAGAAACCAAACCAATTTGATGAGGAGCATTTTGATAAGCATGGCAAGCAAATCAGATCCACTTTTGAAAATGGTCATGTTTCTCATACGTGATTGCTTAAGGACTTAGTGCAGTGAAAATTACATTTTGGGGAGCTTAATGTCTGTTCAGGATAGGTACTTTCAAGCAATCTTTCGGAATAATCATAGCTAATACTGGTAGACGTGCATAGGTAAACATAATGTACAGTATAATAACCTTATTCTTTACCTCAAAACACTGAACAAAAATCTCCTCGAGCTGACTGGACACCTGCTTCGCCTTGCATAATATGACTCAAGGAAGCATTTTTCATGGTGTTCCAAAAATGTATAGAAATCAATATTTAATCAACAGAAAATATTGGACAATGTTCAACAGGCCAAGATACTAAATACATGACATGGGTACTTTCCTTTCAAGTGATGACTCAGCATTTTCAGACTATAAAGCGAGAGTAGATTTATAGTGGTTGGAAAGCGTTTTATATTTTCACTGTCTGTGATAATAGAGCATAAAGCATGATTTATAATTCACAGTATGTAGGTTTTGAATTCCTTACATCTCTTGTAACTAGTATCTAATAAGCCACCTTATTAAAAACAAGAACACAACATTTTACCCTCACATTCAACATCTGTTACCACAGGTGTGGTCAATACAGTAATTGATATTCATATTATGTAATGAGGACTGCCTGCCCACTGGGCACAAACTGGTTGAATCAACATTGTTTCAACACAGTTTGTCAGTGCATTGTGGTGTGGAATCTACGTGTAAAATACACTGGATATGCAAAAAGTCATCAACGTGTTATGGTGAAATTTCAACCACAGGATTTTCTTTTATCATGGCAACCAATTTTCAACATAGATAAATATTGTTTAAAAAAGTTTGAATTTGTACTTTTGAAACTATGTCAGATGTTTAACGTTATATGTACTATCAGAAAAAAACCTACCTACTGAAGAATGACTATATCTACAGCTATCCCTTTGGTCTCCCATCCAGGGTTTTAATTATGCCTAGCGCTGCTTAGTTTTGATATTTCTTACAGACTATTACCATTGTGCTAATGTGAGAATGACTGCTGCAAGATCTCCACTTAAAAATGAAATAGATTTACTGCTGCTATCTAAGTCATTCCATAGCGTAGGTGTAACTGTCAGAGCATCATCAACAATGTTATTTTGGCTTATATAACATTTGCAAAGTCATCAACAGCTATTGTTTAAATTCTACCCAGGATTCAACAAAAAATAGGCAATACATATAAGATTTGGGTTTCAAGCTTTGGTTGATTTAAAATGTAATCTACAAGTTAATGATATATATGTTGGATTCACATCTCCATCTTAACCAACGTTCTAACTGAAAGAAGAGGACTAAATCAAAACTTTATTTGAACTGCATTTCAAGTTTGATTTAATTTAGTCCTATTCTTTAGATTTTTGGTTGAGAGATTGAGACGTGAATCCAAAATATCTGTTCCTATGGCTAATTTCATAACATAAAATGAGTGTAACGATATCTGTAAAGGGGGTGTAGAGGTATGCTTATTTGCTCATTTAACCCCTCTTCTTTTTGATCACACTCCATTAGTTGCCCAACTTACTGTCATTAATAGCTTTTTTGATTATTCTTATAGCCTCTTTTGAACCAATTCAGTCTAAATAGCTTCTGGATAAGCCCAACTCACGGGTGAGATGGCCCCTTGGTGCAGGATCTGTGACTTAACCTAACTCCATCCAAACAATCATAATGGTTCAAACTCCAAACTGCCCCAGGACCAGTAAATGAGGACAATGCATTTGCTATGTTGCCTCAAACCGTGTAAAGTGTCTATGTACTGTAAACAAATACTTGCTGGAGAAGAAAGGATAACCTTGTTAATGTGATTTCTATTTGACACTTATAAGTAAACTGAATTACACGTAAAGATGTGTAAAATAACCCAACACCAGTGCTGCCACTGCACCTAGGGCGCTGCGGCCGCTAAAAGCCCCCCCCCCCACCACCAAAAAAACACCTACTTTTGAGTTAGAAAAGTAGAATACACAAGGTGAAATTTTGACATTTTGAAGTGCATCAGCAGTTTTCCACTTGTTATGTCAGTCACTGACAATCACTCAATTAGCCGATGTCAGTTAAAAAATGTTTTATTGCTAAGTAAGTCTACCCAGCTATCTAAACCTTGTAGTAATCATCAAATTACCTTCCGGGCACACAGGGCATGTGCCCACTGACGCTGACCTTCAGTTACGCCCATTAATTTTGTTAGTCACTCTCACTTGGATATCATTTGAATATGGCATAAGTAATGGCCACGTGTAAAATTGCAGGAAATTAGCAACATTGTCTCTCCACCTAATGGCAAACTGTGTACAATTGCAGGATATTACCTTTGAAATTGCAAAGGTTTCTCATCATCCCATGGTAAAATGTGTTTAATTGCAGGAAATTAGCTTTAAAACTGCACAATTGTCTCTCCACCTCATGGCAATATGTGTAGAATGGCATGAAATTTGTTTTCAAACTGCAAAATGTTCTCTGCCCCATGACAAAATGTGAAGAAATACAGAAAATGTGCTTGAAATTGCAGGAATTAATTGTAGGAATGTGACCAAATATCGCCAAATATCGCTAAGGGCCCCCAAAAGGCTCGGTCTGGACCTGGCCCACACTGCAGTACTTTAATAGCTTGATGTGACCTTTATTGACGCTCATACAGTAAGTACGGCTAATTTAAGACAATGGACACTAAAATAAAGTGATTGGGACATCATCAAATTAAACACTGTGTCTGGTCAGTTAGATTGGGTTTTGTGAATGTCCGAGTTCTGATTAATTAAAGGGGAAAATATTTGGTGTGTAATATTTATGTGGTAGAGTATGATATTTTTGACACCTGGTTTGGAGAGGTTGCAACTGGGTACTAGTAGTTAATGCCCAGTTCCATAACGACTGATACCCGCCGATCCATCACGACTGGTCTGCTGACGTATTTCGGACGATGTGATCTCAACCGGCGTTGTTGATGTCGGTGTGGACACAGCTACTAGCCCCGGGCCGCTAACTCTCTGAGCACCGTGTCTCCCGCTTGCCTAGCATAGTGACGACTGCCGAGCGGCTCCCTGTTTCGTCCATTGCTGCTTATTGGACCCTATGATTACTCGGCTACACAGTTGATGCCTACTGGACTGTTCATTAACACGGTACTTCCTTTTGTTTATTTGTCGGCCCCAGCCTCGAACTCAGGCCCTGTGTGTAGCTAACTGACCCTCTCTGCCCATTCATCGCCATTTACCCGTTGTTGTTGTCTTAGCTGTTTACCCGTTGTTGTCTCAGCCCTCCCAATCATCAGCTGTGATTGCTTTATACCTCTCTCTAATGTCAATATCACTTGTATACTGTTGTTTAGGGTAGCTCTCATTGTTTTGTTTTACTGCGGAGCCCCTAGTCCCGCTCTACATGCCTCGGTTAGCTCCCTTGCCCCACCCCCCACACATGCGGAGACCGCACCTAGTTTAACTGGCGCTTCCAGAGATGCAGCCTCTCTCATCATCACTCAATGGCTAGGTTTAACTCCACTGTACTCACACCCTACCATGCCCTTGTCTGTGCATTATGCCCTGAATCTATCCTACAACGCCCAGAAGTCTGCTCCTTTTACTCTCTGTTCCGAAGGCACTAGACGGCCAGTTCTTATAGCCTTTAGCCGTACCATTATCCTACTCCTCCTCTGTTCCTCTGATGATGTAGAGGTTAACCCAGGCCCTGTGTGTCCCCAGGCGCTCTCATTTGTTGACTTCTGTAACCGGAAAAGCCTTGGGTTCATGCATGTTAACATCAGAAGCCTCCTCCCTAAGTTTGCTTTATTCACTGCTTTAGCACACTCCGTCAACCCTGATGTCCTAGCCGTGTCTGAATCCTGGATTAGGAAGGCCACCAAAAATTCTGAAATTTCCATCCCCAATTACAACATTTTCCGTCAAGATAGAACTGCTAAAGGGGGCGGAGTTGCAATCTACTGAGAGATAACCAGCAAAGTTCTCTCCTACTATCCAGGTCTATGCCCAAACAGTTCGAGCTACTACTTTTAAAAATCCATCTCTCCAGAAATAAATCTCCCACTGTTGCCGCTTGTTATAGACCCCCGTCAGCTCCCAGCTGTAACCTGGACACCATGTGTGAATTGATTGCCCCCCAATTATCTTCAGAGTTCGTTCTGTTAGGTGACCTAAACTGGGATATGCTTAACACCAACAATCTAAGCTAGATGCCCTCAATCTCACACAAATTATCAAGGAACCTACCAGGTACAACACCAAATCCGTAAACATGGCACCCTCATAGATATTATCCTGACCAACTTGCCCGCTAAATACACCTCTGCTCTTTTCAACCAGGATCTCAGCGATCACTGTCTCATTGCCTGCATCCGTTATAGGTCCACGGTCAAACGACCACCCGTTATCACTGTCAAACGCTCCCTAAAACACTTCTGCGAGCAGGCCTTTCTAATCGACCTGGTCCGGGTATCCTGGAAGGATATTGACCTCATCCCGTCAGTAGAGGATGCCTGGTTGTTCTTCAAAAGTGCCTTAAATAAGCATGCCCCTTTAAAAAAAATGTAGAACTAAGAACAGATATAGCCCTTGGTTCACTCCAGACTTTACTGCTCCTGACCAGCACAAAAACATCCTGTGGCGCACTGCACTAGCTTCGAATAGTCCCCGTGATATGCAACTTTTCAGGGAAGTCAGGAACCAATATACACAGGCAGTTAGGAAAGCAAAGGCTAGCTTTTTCAAACAGAAATTTGCATCCTGCAGCACTAACTGCAAAAAGTTTTGGGACACTGTAAAGTCCATGGACAATAAGACCACCTCCTCTCAGCTGCCCACTGCACCGAGGCTAGGAAACACTGTCACCACCGATAAATCCACGATAATCGAGAATTTCAATAAGCATTTCTCTACGACTGGCCACGCTTTCCACCTGGCTACCCCAACCCCGGCCAACAGCTCTGCTCTCCCCGCAGCTACTGGCCCAAGCCACCCCCCGTTTCTCCTTCACCCAAATCCAGACAGCTGATGTCCTGAAAGAGCTGCAGAATCTGGATCCCTACAAATCAGCTGGGCTAGACAATCTGGACCCTCTCTTCCTAAAATTATCCGCACGCCATTGTCGCACCCCTATTACTAGTCTGTTCAACCTCTCTTTCATATCGTCTGAGATTCCGTCACTCTTCCGTCTCTCTAGTTCAAACTGTTACAGACCTATATCCATCCTGCCCTGCCTTTCTAAAGTCTTCGAAAGCCAAGTGAACAAACAGATCATCGACCATCTCGAATCCCCCGTCCCTTCTCCGCTATGCAATCCGGTTTCCGAGCTGGTCACGGTTGCACCTCAGCCACGCTCAAGGTCCTAAACGATAGCATAACTACCATCGATAAAAAAACAGTACTCTGCAGCCGTCTTCATCGACCTGGCCAAGGCTATTGACTCTATCAATCATTGTATTCTTATCGGCAGACTCGACAGCGTTGGTTTCTCTAATGACTGCCTCGCCTGGTTCACTAACTACTTCTCAGATAGAGTTCAGTGTGTCAAATCGGAGGTCCTCTGGCAGTTTCTACGGGGTGCCACAGGGTTCAATTCTCGGCCGACTATTTTCTCTGTATATTCAAGGATGTTGCTCTTGCTGCGGGTGATTCCCTGATCCACCTCTACGCAGATGACACCATTCTGTATACATCTGGCCCTTCTTTGGACACTGTGTTAACAACCTCCAAACAAGCTTCAATACCATACAACACTCCTTCCGTGGCCTCCAACTGCTCTTAAACGCTAGTAAAACTAAATGCATGCTCTTCAACCGATTGTTGCCCGCACCCATCCCGCCCGCATAGCATCACTCTGGACGGTTCTGACTTAGAATATGTGGACAACTATAAATACCTAGGTGTCTGGCTAGACTGTAAAACACTCCTTCCAGACTCACATTAAGTATCTCCAATCCAAAATTAAATCTTGAATCAGCTTCCTATTTCGCAACAAAGCCTCCTTCACTCATGCTGCCAAACATACCCTCGTAAAAACTGACTATCCTGCCGATCCTTGACTTCGGCGATGTAATTTACAAAATAGCCTCCAACACTCTACTCAGCAAATTGGATCCAGTTTTGTCACCAAAGCCCCATATACTACCCACCATTGTGACCTGTATGCTCTCGTTGGCTGGTCCTCGCTACATATCCGTCGCCAAACACACTGGCTCCAGGTCATCTATAAGGCTTTGCTAGGTAAAGCGCTGCCTTATCTCAGCTCACTGGTCACCATAGCAGCACTCACCGGTAGCATGCGCTCCAGCAGGTATATTTCACTCGTCATTCCCAAAGCCAACACCTCCATTGGCCACCTTTCCTTCCAGTTCTCTGCTGCCAATGATCAGAACGAATTGCAAAAATCACTGAAGTTGGACACTTATATCTCCCTCACTAACTTCAAGCATTGGCTGTCACAGCAGCTTACCGATCGCTGCAGCTGTACACAGCCCATCTGTAAATAGCCAATCCAACCAACTACCTACCTCATCCCCATATTATTATTTTTTCTTTCCTCTGCTCTTTTGCACACCAGTATTTATACCAGTATTTATACTTGCACATCCTCATCTGCACATCTATCACTCCGGTGTTAATTGCTAAATTGTAATTACTTCGCCACTATGGCCTATTTATTGCCTTACCTCCTGACTTCATTTGCACACACTGTATACAGATTTTCAATTGTTTTTTTGACTGTACGTTTGTTTATCCCATGTGTAACTGTGTTGTTGTTTTTTTGTCGCACTGCTTTTTGTCCAGGTCACAGTTGTAAATGAGAACTTGTTCTCAACTGGCCTACCTGGTTAAAAACATGTGAAATAATACATGTAAAAAAAAAAATTGTGTACAGAACATTGGATGGGTCATACACAAACCAACAAAGGGTGAATGGAAAACTAGAAGTGGTTCTGGTGGGTGGGGTCTGTCCCTTGAGAACAGGAGTGCCTGCCAGCTTGTGTGTTTTTTGTGACAGAGTGATATGAGATGAGAGAGGTGTGATAATTTGTGTGTGTGTTTGTGTGTGTGTGTGTGTGTGTGTGTGTGTGTGTGTGTGTGTGTGTGTGTGTGTGTGTGTGTGTGTGTGTGTGTGTGTGTGTGTGTGTGTGTGTGTGTGTGTGTGTGTGTGTGTGTGTGTGTGTGTGTGTGTGTGTGTGTGTGTGTGTGTGTGTGTGTGGGCCTGTGTATAAATAATGTTCATTCCATTCTTTGCTTGTGTTGACTCTGCTTTGTTGTAGCAACGGGGGAAATCTCCAGAATAAACTGCACCCTTGGCTTGTTGACAAACTTGAAATGGGTCGACGCATGTGATGTCATTTAGCATAGGTTGATCGGTATTTCAAAAAAAAAAAAATGGTTAATGTTGCCTGGCACAGTGTCTCAGTACAACTGTCAGATCCCAACCGTGTGACTACGGACAATAGGCACTGAGGCATAAATGAATAACATTTCATTGGGATTTACACTTGCTTTCCCATTAGGAATAATAGTGGGTGTCAGCAGCATCAACAAAAGTAGGTAATGCTAACTTGATAAGCTTGAAGCACCTATTTGAATGTATTCAACCTGACCGACTCCCCGTCAGTTTGCACAAGGTTAATGCACTATGAAATTCACGCTGGCCAAAAAAACATGATCCGTGAGTTCAATTGCAAATAAAAGCGTCTTTTCCCCTCAGTAACAAAATTAAGTATTATAAACGTTGACGCAATATCTGATGGTTTGTTGATTGCAGAATAACTAATGGCTATTGACACACATTTTATCTGTCATATTCATGCATCCTTATAGATAATCACACTGTTAGCACTGTGACAATATTATCCTATAATCTGGGATTCATTTTTGGTTATGGTTACTTTTATGCTTTTAGGGCTTTCTTGGAACTTGACAGGTGGGGTGGGAGAGCTATATGGCTTAAACAAAAGCAAAAACAAGTATTACAGACTGTAGTGTTGAGTAGAATACGAGAGTGCCGATCACTATCCACAATAACACCTGAAGGAAATAAATATGAAGATAGGAGTTTCAAGCAGTTAGGGTTGTACAGGAGTAGAGGGACATGGGTCGTTTTCATTAGGACACAAAATGGAAAACAATTAAAACGTTCTCCAATTAAAATGTTCTCCAATAGAAAGTGAAAAGTTCAAATGTTTTATTGGACAAGTATGGGTAGTCTCTCCTTACTTTAATCTGTTGTCTTCTGTTTGGTGCCTAATAAACACGACCCACTGTCACGACTTCCACCGAAGGTAGTTCCTGTCCCTGTTCGGGCGGCGTCGCCGGCCTACTAGCCATCACCGATAATTATTTCCTTTTCTGTTTGTTTTGTCTTTGGTTCTTTCACACCTGGTTTCATTTGCCTTCATTTCTGTGTGTATAATTTACCCTGTTGCCTGGCTAGGTTTGTGCGGGATTATTTATTGTGAGGTTGCTCAGTTAGGTTGTGCCCATTTTTGTTTCACGCATTTATACTGAGTGTGAATATATTTAGGAACGGGTTTATCTGTTGTCGAGGGCGTTAGATTTTTGTATTGTGCCTTACCTGTATTTGGTGGACTTGCCCATTAAAATCACGCATCTCGGACATCTCTGCTCTCCTGCGCCTGACTCCTTCACCTACCTACTAACGCAATACTGTCACACCCACGGTTGTTCAGTTTGGTATTCACCTATACTGTCTTTTTGTTCAAATCCTGTCAATGAAGTTGAAGTTACCAACAACATGAATGGGAAGACAGTTTTGGTTAGTTTTATGTGTCAATATTGGTGTGTGTGTGTGTTTGTTTCGCAGGGCAATGGCTTATGAATGGGGAATGTCTATTTCAATACTTATCATAGAACCATTCCCAACCAACAAATCCAACCCATAGTCTAATTTCTGCCTACACTCTTACTCATACCACATCATGGGGGTTTCATATCTTTGTAATATGATGCACAACAGCTTGGCTCATAGACTTCAATGAAGTCCCTTCCCAGCCTCAGTAAGCTCTGCAAAGCCTTTTGATGTGTGTCAGATTTCTGACGGTACTCTTTGATACAGATAGGCCCTCATGGGTGGCACCGGAGGAACCCCTGATACACCAGTGCAAACAAAGCGGCAAAAGATCTCACAAATGTCAAATGCGACATAATGAGGACAATGGGAAACATTTCTCATGCAGCTGGGGTAGGTTAGTGTATGCAGTCGTGACTGAAAAATCCCTTGAAAAATTAATTGGGCTCCCTTCACTATTCGCAGCCTGCTAGAGAAAGACAGTCTTTTGAAATCTTCACTATCTGACCTCTGCTACCCCAGAATTGCTCGTGATATCAGGTTTATACAAAGTGTCAAGAGTAGGCTGCATTTGTTTCTTGCTATGGTATCAAAAGTGATCGAACAATTATGTACAGTCCCTGATGCATGTAACATTGTTTGTCATGAGAGTGACATATTGCCTTTCATAATAGGTCAAAATAAAGCTCTTCCGCTGACTGGTATTAACATGCTTGAGCAGAAAGCATGAAATACCTGATGTTTCAAGATATTATTTTGCAGTGTTAGCTGCTATGTGTAAGTGTAAGGTCAGGTGTCAGTATGGGTATCATAACCTGTTATGATTCAGGTGAGAACATCATATGCTTGTCAGGATGCTGTCAATGAGATGTTAACAGAACACCTATTTCAACTCAGAGTGGCCATAAGTGTCACACTAGTGTAACAACTAGAGTGCTCAATGAAATATTATAGCTTTAAATGCCTTCTACTTCGGGCCACCATAGACTCCCTATACAGCTGGCTCGTTAGGTTTACAAGACTCGGTTGGCCCATCAAGTGCCCGTGGCCGAAGCTACCGAGGATGCCTCAGGTAGCTCGTCAGGCTCCCATGCTTCAGCTAGCTTGACAGGTTCACAAGACTTGGTTGGATTGGCAGGCTCCCATGCTCCAGCCGGCTCGTCAGGCTCCCATGCCTCAGCCGGTTCGTCAGGCTCCCATGCCTCAGCCAGTTCGTCAGGCTCCCATGCCTCAGCTGTCTCGACAGGTTCCCGCGCCTCAGCAGAAGTGATCAGCCCACTCCGGGTCCCCGGGACCGTCCATCTGGTCGGCGTCCTGCGGCTGGAGCCGCGCATCAGGGAGGGGGTACTGTCACGTATACTCCCTCTCCGGCGCTCAAGGTTGCCAGTCTGCTTAATATTACGCACACCTGTCACCATCGTTACGCGCACCAGTGCCTCATCAGACTCACCTGAACTCCATCACCTTTCTGATTACCTTCCCTATATATGTCACTCCCTTTGGTTCTTTTCCTAGGTGTTATTGACTCTGTTTGTGTTTCATGTCTGTACGCTACTCGTGTTTCTTGTATTGTTCCATGTTCATTTATTTATTAAATATTCACTCCCTGTACTTGCTTCCTGACTCCTAGCGTACACATTACAAATATTTGGAGAACGAAGTATACATTTCCAGAATAAACTTGAAATACATTTTTGAGAATAAAGTCAAAATACAATTTTGTAAATAAAGTGAAAATA
This sequence comes from Salvelinus sp. IW2-2015, assembly GCF_002910315.2. Taxonomy (NCBI): domain Eukaryota; kingdom Metazoa; phylum Chordata; class Actinopteri; order Salmoniformes; family Salmonidae; genus Salvelinus; species Salvelinus sp. IW2-2015. Next base: position 15,756,204 of record NC_036847.1, read on the forward strand.
TTTCGAGAATAAAGTCAAAATGACACAATGCCCGCTTAACCCAGAAGCCAGCCACACCAATGTGTCAGAGGACTCGGACGACACTGGGCTAATTGTGCGCCACCCCATGAGTCTTCCGTTCGCGGTAGGCTGCAACAGAGACTGAACTCGAACCAGGATCTCTAGTGGCACAGCTAGCAACTGCGATGCTGTGCCTTAGACCACTGCGCCACTTGGGAGGCCCATCCTGAAGACATTACTGATAGATGGAAGATCACATACACTTAGGTTGGAGTCATTTTTCAACCACTACACAAATTTCTTGTTAACAAACTATAGTTTTGGCAAGTCGGTCAGGACATCTACTTTGTGCATGACACAAGTAATTTTTCCAACAATTGTTTACAGGAAGATTATTTGACTTATAACTCACTCTATCACAATTCCAGTGGGTCAGAAATGCACCTACACTAAGTTGACTGTGCCTTTAAACAGCTTGGAAAATTCCAGAAAATGATGTCATGGCTTTAGAAGCTTCTGATAGGCTAATTAACATCATTTGAGTCAATTGGAGGTGTACCTGTGGATGTATTTCAAGGCCTACCTTCAAACTCAGTGCCTCTTTGCTTTACATCATGGGAAAATCAAAAGAAATCAGCCAAGACCTCCACAAGTCTGGTTCATCCAATTTCCAAATGCCTGAAGGTACCACGTTCATCTGAACAAACAATAGTATGCAAGTATTAACACCATGGGACCACACAGCCGTCATACCGCTCAGGAAGGAGTCGCGTTCTGTCTCCTAGAAATGAACGTACTTTGGTGCGAAAAGTGCAAATCAATGCCAGAACAACAGCAAAGGACCTTGTGAAGATGCTGGAGGAAAGAGGTACAAAAGTATCTATATCCACAGTAAAACGAGTCCTATATCGACATAACCTGAAAGGCCGCTCAGCAAGGAAGAAGCCACTGCTCCAAAACCGCCTTAAAAAAGCCAGACTATGTTTTGCAAATGCACATGGGGACAAAGATCGTACTTTTTGGAGAAATGTCCTCTGGTCTGATGAAACAAAAATATTATAACTGTTTGGCCATAACGACCATCATTATGTTTGGAGGAAAAAGGGTGATGCTTGCAAGACGAAGAACACCATCCCAACTGTGAAGCACGGGGGTGGCAGCATCATGTTGTGGGGTTGCTTTGCTGCAGGAGGGACTGGTGCACTTCACAAAATAGATGGCATCATGAGGCAGGAAAATTATGTGGATATATTGAAGCAACATCTCAAGACATCAGTCGGGAAGTTAAAGCTTGGTCGCAAATGGGTCTTCCAAATAGACAATGACCCCAAGCATACTTCCAAAGTTGTGGCAAAACAAAGTCAAGGTATTGGAGTGGGCATAACTGAAAAAGCGTATGCGAGCAAGGAGGCCTACAACCTGACTCAGTTACACCAGCTCTGTCAGGAGGAATGGGCCAAAATTCACCCAACTTATTGTGGGAAGCTTGTGGAAGGCTACCCGAAACTTTTGACCCAAGTTAAACAATTTCAAGGCAATGCTACCAAATACTAATTGAGTGTATGTAAACTTCTGACCCACTGGGAATGTGATGAAATATTATTCATAATAATAATAATTATTACTATTAATTCTGACATTTCACATTCTTAAAATAAAGTGGTGATCCGAACTGACCTAAAACAGAGAATGTTTCCTAGGATTAAATGTCAGGAATTGTGAAAAACTGACTTTCAATGTATTTGGCTAAGCTGTATGTAAACTTCTGACTTCAACTCTATATATAGCCTATGATCATTGATCTCATAGGCCTATATTTAGATCAGTGATTATTTCAAGAAAGAGAGAATCCATCCACAAATTTATTCAAACAGTGCCTTAGATTTAATAATGTGCAACTGCAGCCCACAATTCGGGTGTTCCAGCATGTGGGCATTCCTCCAGGAACGCCCCTCCTTGAGCATCCCATTGGTTCCTTCATGAACCCCACCCACCGAGCACAACATCTTCATGCTTGTGTGACACTTTTTCAATCCTGCCGAAAACCTGCCCTCGCCGTCATTAACAGAACTGCTGGTATATAGTGTCCAACAGGCAGCGGTGAAGGACACTGTCTACCGGTCCCCCCCGCCTCCTGCTAGTACAGCAGGTGGGAGCCCGGAGCGACACCGCTAGCTAACTAGCTTGCCTTCTGCCTGTTGTGTACCCGATAAAACCGTGCCCATCAGGCGGGGGGTCAAGGATATTTCTAGTTAGCTAGCTAGCACACTGCGTTGCCTCCCTGCTGCTGTGTACCGGAGAAAACTGTGCCTGACAGGCTGGGGAAAAGGGCACTGTCTACCAGTGTTGCCCCCTCTTACCAGTAGCTACTCCGGTACACAGCAGGAGGTAGCCGGGGGCGAGACGTTGTGCTAGCGACACTGTGTGCTAGCTAGCATGCTAGTTAGCTAGCTAGCACACGGTGTCGCCCCCGCCTCCCGCCTGCTGTGTACCGGAGCCCTCATTAAGACTAACTGGCTAAGCAAGCACACAGCGTCCTTCGCTCCCGCCTGTCGAACACCTGCCCTCATCATCATTAACAGAACTAACGGGAAAAACAGTGCCCGACAGGCAGGGGAGAAGGACACTCTACCGGTGTGTACTAGCTATAGCTAACTGCTTCTTCTTCTATGGGGTTTATCGGCGGTTGGCATCCAGGAATGCCACAAGTTGCAACTCTCCTAAGATGAGCTACTTTGAGCATTCAGGAGTGGTCCTTGAGTTTACTCTCCTCCCACAGACATGTTTGCATATAACCATTTACATTTAACAGATGTTTTTATCCAGTGACTTAAAATAAACATTTTCATACAAGTCCCCTGTGGGAATCAAACCCACAACTCTGGCGTTGAACGCGCCATGTTCTACCAACAGAGCCACACAGGACACGCTACATTTTGCCCGCAGCCATAGGATAGGCCTATAATTTACTTTCACTTGACCACTGTAACGTACTATTAGCCTACAGGTTAGGGTACTCAGTCTAGTGGGCCTCTACAGAAGGCTAGTGGCCAATACTCAAAAAGGGCTTTTGTTGTTGAGATACCTGAGGTAGAACAAAACACAACCAGGATTTTTCACATCTCTAATGAATTAAATGGATGGTTATTTTACAAAAAAAATTGTTACATTTATAGATATTGTGACACACCTCCTAAACTCAAAACGTGCATAATAATCCTGTCTGGAGGGTATACCTCATAAGCTCATGTAACCCAATATTGCAAGCTCTGATATTGTTACAATTTGGAATACAAGTAGTCAGTTGTCTGCACTGCATACACAAATGAACAGCATTAGGATATCTTAATGCATCTTGGAAATATACACTGTCAACATAGAGATACAATAGGCCGAAAATCATGAATATTTATGATG